>NW_023046077.1:0-76835 GCF_011762505.2 Arvicanthis niloticus | reverse complement strand
CCTACAGTCTTTTCTCTTTGGATCTTCACTACCTGGACTTTGTGGTTTACCCTTTCCTCATCTCAAGATGGTATATGCTTCAAGTGGGGAAACTGTGCCCGTGAAATCTCAGCAATGTCTGAACAACAACAATACCAGTTCACATGCAAATATGGATGGGGGTAGAATTAGTGACTGCTGAGAGAGAGAATTAGTCTTCTCCAGGGATGACCCCACCCCCAATTAACTGTCCAATACCAAGAAGACATTCATGAAAACATATACATATAATAAATAAATGCAACAAGTTATACTTATATATTTACTTATATATTGTATATAAAACAATAATAAATATATAATGATAGTAATTAAGAAAAAACAGGTCATGAGTTTGAGGGGGAGCTAGGGGTTTGAAGGGGTTGGAGGAGAAGGGGTGGAAATGTTATAACATAGTACACATATATGATATTTTACAAATATTTTTTTAAAATGGAAAAGAATTTTCACTTGTATTACAAAGTTATTTTTTTTCCTCTAAGCATTTTAGTAAAATTATTTCTAATGGACACAAGGTAGATTTTGGTAAAACATATAGGTAGGCATTGTTGTAGAATTCCTTTGTTTTATTAAAAAGTACAAAGTTGGAGCCACTGGGGGTGGGAGCAGGAAACAGAAACATTACTACTTCGCCCACCACGACCAACACCAAAGGCCACTGTAGCTGAGCTGCTCTGTGGGTGGCAAGCTCCACTGTAGCTCTGGGTAGCCCTGGAAGCAGCTGCTGCTTCTGGGCCCACGGTGGCTTCCCACTGGAATCTCTTTATGACCAGTACCATGTGATGGTGGCTGATTGTTTTTAATCATCTTTATTATATCCAAGTTACAGTAGGAAGTCTCATCTGGGTAATCAAATTCCGGCAAATTCTTTGTCTGGCATCCCGTTGAAGTTCAAGAGTGCCATATAGCTTGGACTTTAGGTCTCAATAGAGCCTTTTTTAAACTAAAAGCTGTGACCAACATGTGTCTGGAAAGAAAGAAGAGAAAAGAAAAAGAGGAGGGGGGAAGAATGGGAGAAAGAACTAGAGATTACCTTCATGAGGTAGTAAGTCTCTATGAGTAGAGACTTACATGATGGTACCACCTACTCAGTTGGTCCTTTTAGCATCTGTGACTCCAGCCAGCCAGTGCAGCAGCTTCTAAACAAAGATGATGCTGAATTTGCAGGCTCAGGGTAGGATGAATACTTTGTTATTTCTTATTATTTAAATTGTTTGAGGATTTCATTCAAGAGTACTGAACTTACATCATTCTACCCCTTACCCTCACCTCCTTTACAATGGTTCTCAAAATCCATGAGCTCTTCTTTAATTACACACACACACACACACACACACTCACACTCACACTCTAGTGTGTCTCAGAAGCACATGTGTTTAGAGCTAACCACTTGGGATTGGATAACCCATCAGGGAGCTCATCCATAGAGAAAAACTGATTCTCCCCCTGCCCCTCGGTAGCCATGCATTGTCTACAGTTTTCTATCTAGGGATGAGGCCTTTTCCCTTATCCATGTTGGCATGTCAACTGGTGTTATCATTGTGCAGATATTGCTTAGGCATCTATATTTTTGAGATCTCATGGGCCCAGCTTCCCAGTCATGTCTAGAAGACACTGTCTAACCAGCAGGTATCCTGGTCCTCTGGATCGTACGTTCTTTATGACTCCTCTTCTGTGACTTTCCATGAGCCTGGGGTGGAGGGTGCCGTTGTAGATTTATCAGCTCAGGTGTAGGCTTTTCACAGTCGATCTTTCTCTGCATTTTACCAGTTGTAGGTCTCTGTCATAGTCTCCGTAGGTTTTTCTTTTAAAGCTTATTTGATAAGGAGTGAGAGCTACATTTATCTGTGGATATACAGATACTATATAGAGAATAAAGTTAGAGATTACATTGCCTTAGGAAAATAGCAGTAGTAGAGCCCCCTTTAGGGCTTTTGGCTTCTACAGCAATGTGGGAGACTTTTTGTTAAACATACTGAACCTCCAACTCGAAGCAGCTAGAAATTCTAAGGTACCCCCTATTTCCCAAGACCGGAGCTGTCTGGCACACAATTTGCCTGCTTACTGACTCCTCCAAGGGCACCTTTGGTCCCCCATGTCATTGACTATGCACTTTGGAAATAGCTGTGGTTTTTAACACAGTGATGTTTCCTCTTTGGGGACCTCAGCCCTAGTCTAGTTTCAACAATGACTACCTCCATCCCAAGATGTGGTTCTTGTTTTTTCCCTGTCTAATGGATGGAATGTTTGCATTTGTACAGGGTTTTTTTTTTTAATGGGCTGTAAGCGGTTGGCTCCGAGCAAGATTCTTGGTTCACAGCCAGGGCAACTTGAAATGTCTGGGGAAGCCTATGTGTTCTGTAGAGAGTTCAGGGCTCGTTTCTGCTGCACAGATGGCTCATGCCAACCAGGCAGATAGGAAATAGGTGCTTCCTTGGTGCCATCAGCCTGGCTAGAGGGTGGGTTGTACCTCAGCAAGTAATAAGGGCGGGGCTCCCTTTCCCATGGATGTCTGGAGCCAGCAGTCTCCGATCAAGCCAGAGACTGTTAAGAGCAATCCCTTTGCTCATTCCAGAAGCAATGGCAGGAACTCCTAATTTGCCTGCACAGAATGCTTGAGGTGGAAAGAATTTCCAGAGATTTTCTCTTTTAGGCAAGACCATACCTAAGCCATCCCAGAAAGACATCTCTGCCCTGCGTTACACTGCTCTGAAGAGATGCTCTCCTTCCAGCCAACACGTTATTTTCTTTGTGTGTGTGGTGCTGGAGGTCAAACCCTGGGGCTCTTGTATGCTAGGCAGGCAAACTACCGCTGAGCTAAATACTCCCCAAATGTGTTACCCTTACTAAAAGGCTCTTCTCTGTCTGCCTGCAATGCCCCCTGTATGACCTTAAGACCCTGTCTATGGAGGTCGTCTGTTTGGCTACATCTCTGTTTGCTTATGCATTTCAATATTAGCACTTGGGGTACTGCCCAGGACTCTGAAGGGCTTTTCAAATGCTTCCATCTGAATGCCCACAGCATGGGTACATGTTTGCATATGTGCACGCACATGGCCTGTGTGTTCTATTTAGGCAGTCATCAAAAATATGACATCAAAATATAACATTTAAATTGTCAAAAAACCTATTAGATAAATATTAAAAATAATTATCACTGGGGAAATAGTCAGTCCTTTGTAAATGGTTAGGGGGAAAATGAGGAAATTGAGAGTTTAAAAAGCTGCATGTGCTTTCTGCTAAGATATCTAGGCCCTTGGCTCACTGATGGCACCTGAGGTTGAGCATTCCAGGCCATGGGCAGCTCTTGGCTGCTCGGAGCTGGTGGATTGGAGTCTGAATTGTGCCTGTGCTGTTCCTAGCAGCACTGACCTTGGTTTTCAGGGGCTTCTCCTCTATACCAGAGGAAGATCTACCTGGCAGGGTACAGTCACTGCACAACCACTGAGCACCTACTCTGTGCCAGGCTTTTGTTATATAGGAGCTGGGGCCATGGGTATAGAAAAGTCCTCATATATAGTAGGTGGGTGGATCAGATAATAAACAGGTGAGCAAATAATAACATTTCAGGCTGTGAGAAATACCAGGAGAAGAAACATGGTAGTGTGATTTGTGTATGTGTGTGTGTATGTGTGTGTATATGTGTATGTGCATGTGTGTGTGCATGTATGTGTATGTATGTGTGTATGTGTGGTGTGTGATTGTGTGTGTGTGTGTGTGTGTGTGAGAGAGAGAGAGAGAGAGAGAGAGAGAGAGAGAGAGAGAGAGACTGTGTAGGACTCTATAGTGTGCTTCTGTATGTGATTCTGTATTTCCCCTTATGTATGTGTGTATGACTCCTGCGTGTGATTTTTCTCTGATTCTGTATTTGTAACTTTGTGTAATTGGTGTGTTTGTGACTGTCCCTGTGTCTGTATGTATATAACTGTATGTTTGTAAGTACGTTGTATTAATATGTGTTTATGAATGTATACGTATATAAGCATCTGTATGTGACTGAGACTGTTTTATATGTGTGACTGTATGTGTGTGAGTGTGTATGCTATGTGTATGTTAGTATGTATGTGTGTTATGGGCATTTGTATGTGATTCTGTGTATGTGTGTGCTCCGTCACATGTGCTCACACTATTTGGCTAGTTTGGCCCTCACTACTCAAGAGACCCCTATGAAGGATGATAGATTAATATCCCAGTGATAGGAAGGGACAGCTCTGAGGACTAACTGATGAAGCTAAGTATTTGGCACATGGTAGAAGTTTGGCATGCACCAGTCAACTCTTTCTTCAAGAATCAAAGAGTGTGGCCAGCTAGATGGGTGAAGGCATAGCCAGCAAATCTCACCTAAGTTTGATCCCCAAAAACTGGAATGGCCAAAGAAAAAAAAGAAGCTCCCACGGGTTGTCTTCTGATTTACACACACACACACACACACACACACACACCCTGGCATGTATGCTCACACCTCTCTACACAAAATGAATAAATAAATATAACACAAACGTAAAATAAGTAAAAGAACCACAGAAGTATTTATTATTTGAGCAGCTTGAAAAGAGATTTTATGGTTTGTTAATGTGATCAGAAGAATCTCACAGCAATTCAACTGAATTGTTGGAAATAAGACAATTAGAAAAAGGTCTTGGACACCCCAAATGATTGCATTTCTCTAGGGATAGCTGCTGAGAGGGTCTGCTGAATCAGCCGGGGCTTTCGCTGAATACTCTTTTTGTTTTAAGTTTATCATTTTTATTTCAATGATAACTTGAAGATATAATCCCTTGAGTAATCTGACTGAGGATTTAATAACTGAATATTTCCATTCCAGTGAAAAAGTGAAAAAGCATTGAAGGTGTTTTAATCCTCATAGCTGGGTACCAGACCCTGAAGATTCTGCCCTGTAGTGGGTCAGGGGCTTGCTCCCCTGAGCTGTTTTGCTCAGGTCATGTCTTTTGCTGGCTCACAGTCACTCACTAGCAGTAAATACGGTAGGAGTAGCACTGATACTCCTCCATTGAGCAGCACGTAATCATTGATTAACGTGGTTCCCTACAGAATGGGGCAGTGCTTCAAAATGTGTTCTGTTTCAAAAAGAAAAAAAAAAAAATTAAAGGATGGTCTGTCATGTTCCAACTCAGAATAACCATAAGAGCACCTGTGGTCAAATCCAACTGTATCTTTGTAGTTTTATTATTTATCCGCTGCATTAATATATTGGAGATGAGGTGATGGCTTAGTTGGTAAGCACCTTCATAGTTTGAAAGCATAAAGACCTGAGTTTCGTATCCTCAGAACTATGTGAAAAGGCAAGGAGGTGGTATAAACCTGTGGTCCCGGCTACAAGATGGGAGGAGGGGAGAGGTGAAGCTCTGGAATCTTGTGGCATCCCTACCCTGCTCAGAAGACCGACAACCAAAGTTACCTCTGACCTCTATAACCGAACAAATGTCCATGTATACACACAAATTACCGTTCATTTGATTTTTTTTTTTTTGTTTTGTTTTTGATCTGTCTTTCTTCCATCTGAAACTTGTTTACAGTTGGGTCAGAGCAAGAAGCCTAAGAATTGATAGCTGCTTTTGGCTAACAACCTGAGGTATAGTACACAAAAAATGGAAATTATATTAGAATACAGTGATGTATGTTCAAAATACTTGTGGACACCTAAAGGAGAGAGTCAGTGTCCTTACGGGAGCTAGGGTGTTCTGCAAGGAGGGTATGAAACTCCAAATTTGGCAGATCTCAAAAATGAGCAGGCATTTGTCAGGTGAGGTAAGATTTGGGGAAGAAAGGCTTTCAGGCAGGAGACATGGTTGTTTAAAGCTTGGTGTGGTTGAGTGACGTATCAGGAATAGGATGTGCTTCTAGGGACAGCTACAGGGCTAAGTGGAGACTAAGGAGCAAGGACGTTGGGTAATTGGATTCAGTTCCAGATGTAGGGAGTGCTCAAGCCAGTCCACATGGGGTTTGGATGCTATGATTTGCAGGAATAATTCTTAAAGTAGAGACTGAGTTCAGGATGACTGGGCTCAAGTCCAAGCAAATTGAAGTAGAACCTGACTCAGCTGTAGGCTAAGAGGGTGGGGAGATGTGGAGTCAAGCAATATCTCTGAATAGAACTGGCTCGGGTTTGTGTCCAGGCGGAAGAAGAGGGGAGTTTGAGACCACCCATTTATCTGGAAGGCACCGCCACAAAGTCCATTGCTAATACCACGGCATTTCCCCTGCTTTGGACAATGTGAGTAGATTACCAAGAATGGCTCCTCAACTCTTGACATGGGAGAGAATGAAGAGAAGCCAGCAAAAAAAAAAAAAAAAAAAAAAAAAAAAAAAAAAAAAAAAAAAAGGTGACCAGAAGTTTAGAAGAAAAACCAGGACAGCATGATGTCCCAAGGTCAAGAGGAGAGAAAGTTTCATGCAGAGAGCATAGCTAGGGGTCAGATTCTTAGTGACTTGCTTTGGAAAACAGAACCATCATTTGGACAGCCAGCTCCCACTATTCAGTCAAATGGAGCAAGGGAAATAGTAGGGGCATCATGGATCCCCAGCCAAGTGACTGAACAGAGAGAGGAGCTATTTGACATTTCACAGATAGGCACACTTGGTAAAGTTGTCATCCACCCACCCATCCATCTATACACGCATCCACTCATCCATTTATCCAAAGCATCTGCCCGTACACACACACACCCATCTGTATGCCCATGCATATATCCTCTCATCCCTCTGGCCCCGCCCATCCATGCACTCACTCAGTATTTCCCTAGGGCCCACCAGATGACAGGTTGTGGCTGAGATGAGAATGTGTGGAATACAAAGATAAAATAAATCATAATTTGCCCCGAGGAGCTTGTGATGCTGCTGAGAAGATAATTGCACCAAAGATAATTAGTGCCAGGCGTTAAGCGCTTTGGAAAAGGATGTGGATAATGGCTCTGGAAAATGGGAGGAGGACCATTTGGCGTGGATGGAAAATGTCTGTTCACAGACAGAGGGGAGGAGAGAATGCCTTTGAGCCGAGGACAGAGGAAAGGCCAGAGAAAAAAGGAGTGTGTCCTTCTTCCTGCATGTTGGTTGGAGGTAGTGATAAGAGTTGAGCTGGAAAGGAAGGCTGAGGCCAGGTTGTTGTTTAAGACAGTTTGTCTGTGTAGCCTTGGCTATCCTGGAACTCACTGTGTAGACCAGGCTGGCCTTGAACTCAGATATCCATCTGCCTCTGCCTCCTGAGTGCTGGGATTAAAGGCGTGCGCCACCAACACCTGGCAAGATTTTAAAAGGAATAGACTATGAGTTAATCTGGCTTTCATCCTTTAGAACATGCGACCCATGGGTCACTGCTAAGCAAAGTGGTAACACAATAGGGCTGAATTTCAAGAGTAAACTTTGGTGGCATGGCAGTTCTGAGTGTGCCCGTGGGATGGTCTAAGGCAAGGAATCTAGTTATGGTCTGATCCCATTTCAGTTCACTTGCCTGTCTCACTGAGCAAATATTTATTGAATATTACTGTGTACACAGCTCTATATTAGACATTGACAAAGTCCAGGAAAATGCTTTCACTCTCTCTCTCTCTCTGTATGCGTGTGCGTGTACGTGCATGTGCATGTACATTTATGTGCATGGGGGGTGGTCAGAGGTCAACACACTGAGTCTTTTACAAAGCTGGAGCCAACTGTTTCAGCTAGGCAGTCTCTCTGCCTTTCTGGTGCTAGGATTCAGGCACTCAACTTCTGCAGCTGGTGGGATCTGGGATTCTGAACACTGACCCTCAGGCTTGCTTGGGAGACACTTTACGGCAGCTATCTCCCCAGCCCCACGACTCGCCTTTCTTATGAGGATCTTTCTGCTCCTCAGAGCCTTGTAGAAAATAATGGAGAATATCGACCCAGCTGTGGGTAACCAAATCACCCAACAGACTCTACAGCTGAAGGTTACCACTCCCAAAGCGGCCTCTCGCCACACTTTATTTTGTACATTACTTGTTATTTTTACCGTCTCGGTTGGCTTAAGCTGCAAACAGGAAACTGCCATTGAGAGTATCAGGCCAAATAGGCTATCCACCGCACCAAAGAATCCGGCCAGGCCTTTTACAGTAACATCTGCTTCTGTTTCCCCAGTAAGTGCTCGGCAACATAGGGCGGGCTCAGTACCCAGGCACATGCTCTGAGTTATGATGTCGTTATAAGGGAGGACAATTTTCCATGTGGCTGGTGATGAAAGCGACAGGGTCAATTTCAGAAGCGGGGAGTGTTTCCTGTTATGGAGATCACATCCAAATATTTACCTCATTGCATCGTTTGAATGGGCCCTGCCTTTGAGTTCAGCAGAAATACATGCAGGCTTCCCTTGCATTTGGAAATGAAAGATATCTCCTTTACTGGCAGGGGAACCCTCGGCATATGCGTATGCTGAGATCACCTTTCTTACTCTCATGATTCTTGAGGCAGATTAATAAGTGGCAAGGAATGTACATATTCTTCCAGGAAAATCCAAAGCCCGGTGGTGGCAGAAGGCATGTCTGTCCCAGTCAAATCCAGTCAGGTCATTTGATCTATGGGATATCAAAGCCACAGACGCGCTAGTCGCAAGTCACACAGCAAGCAGGAACAGCCTTGGATCTACAAGATCGTATCTCCACCCATAGTTTCCCTCTTCCTGTTCCTCCATCTTTCGTTTTTCTATGGCTCATGGGCTGCTCAATGTCTTTACCAAGAGTCTATTTTCTAAAATGTCCTCCCAGCCCATGTTCCATGTTAGGCAGGTAGGGTCACACAAATGTGTTCCTGTCCTATGTCATAGACTTGGAACTGGCTTCACGTGGAGTGGCAGGAAGCAGGATGGGAGGCTTGAAGGTGACACTATGACATGGCTGGAATATTTGAGGCTGAAGGACGTAGTGACAAAGGATAGAGAGTCAAAGCCTGAAAGGAGAGCTCTGCTTAAAATGTTCCTATTTGAGTTTCACCTGAGTGCATCTGGTGGCCAGCGATTCTCTCAAACCAGGGCAACTTGTTGAAGAAGCATATCCCTGGGCCCCTCCCCTAGGGAATCTCATTTGATAAATTTGGTATGAGAGTCAGGCACCTGCATTTCTCAGTGCCTTGTGAGGTGGCTTGTGCTGTCATCCTGAGGAATCACCCTTGAGGGACACAGCACAGGACTAGAAGTAAAAGAACAGGGTGGTACCTATATTATTCCTTCAGTATTCGGTTTAGAACCGAATACTCAATAGTGTGTATGTGGACGAGTGTGTTGGAGCCCAAGTCCCTGAGGTTTTGACTGTAATGAAGGGCTCAGGACTTCAGAGAGGACGTAGAACAGGGCAGACGGAGCAGCAGTCTGCAGCACACCTAAGCTGACACCTCTATGATGGCTTATGGCTGCTGCATGTCATTGGAGTTCTCTTCTGTATGGCTCATGCCTTAGCTAGAGCTATGCATTTAGCTCTTTGTGCCTTCCTGTTCTTTCTCCTGGCCTCCATTCACTTCCTGTTTGCTTGGGTTTTATGTAAATGCATCATTTTCATCTGCTCCTGAGAGGTGTTTGTAGTGTGCATTCATACAAGTCGTTAGCCACTGGAGAGGTTTTACCCCATCAAAGCTGAGGGGTTTTACTAAATTCGTCCCTCTCTTTCAGCTTTTCTTTCTCCTAGTCTCCTTCACCCTCCCCACCTCCATCATCCTCCCTCTCACTCTCCCTCTGTCTTTGTGCATATGTGTGTATATGTGTTGAAAATGCATGTGGAAACAGAAGTTAACGTTGGATGACTTCTTTAATCATTTAATAATTTTGAGACAAGGTCTCTTACTGACTTGATGTTCACCAATTTAGTTGCGTTGCCTGACCAGCAAGCTCCAGTGATCCTCCTGTCTCCGCCTTCCCAGCACTGAGATTACAAATGTGTGTTGTCATGCCTGGCTTTTATATGGGTGCTGGGGATCAAACTCAGGTCCCCATGCTTGTGGCAGGGTACTGTTGTGGGAGATATGTAAACCGGTGGCATCCGATCTGCCTTGTGTTACAGAGCCGCCATATTCCTGACTAGGCTAGGCCTGAGGTCACTCGAAGCAGTGCATTCTTGCTGCTGCCGCAGCTCAGGCCACCAGAGATACCGGCCCAACCACACATGAGACGCCAGCATTGGAGATGGCTCTGCCAATCTTCCGTGCTGTCTCCACATGGCTGGGCTGAGCCCAGACCATCCCGCCATCCACACGGTACCCGGTAGGAATGAGACTCTAATGCTTAAAGATTAATCAAAGGCTTTATAAATTTGATAATGCTCAATAAACAAGATGCCCACACAATTGGAGGTGTTTCCCAATTAACTAACCTAGATATAAGTTGTTACCCAGGACTGCTCTGGATGCAAGCGTGGTTCTCCATCTCTCCTACATCTCTGTTTCTCCCTCCTCCTCTTCCTTATTTTTTCTTCCTCTCCTTCCTCGTCCTCTTCCTCTCCTTTCTCCTCCCACCCTAGCTCCTCCTAACTTGCAGGGAAAATATGCCGCTACAAGGTACTGATCCATCTTCCCAAATGTCTTTGAGACTTTTATATTCATTTTGTGATAATATTAATTTTATATTCATTTTGTGTTACTATTAATTGTATCAATATCAATGCTGACAAATATGACTTGCATCCTTTTGTATTGTGTTAGCATAGGCAATTATGCTGTGAGATCAAATTATCTACTAAAAGACAGATAGACAATCAGACAGACAGTCAGACAAAAACCCACAAGGGATGCCCTCGGTTGAAGTAATCTGACTGGAGATTCTCTTCCTTTTTGAGCTGCCTGTCCAGCCAGGGTCCCTAGTAAAATGGCCTAGGCGGGCTGCCAACAGAAGGCCTGCAGTCCTTTGCTCTCAGGTTTCTGAAAAACTTTTCCCTGGTTTCCAACTCCAAGGTGTCTTTTTCTAGTCTTTTCTTTAGGGTATTGGCTTGGTATGTGGCTAAAAACCAAACCTACTTCTCTCTTCTGGAACAAGACTTTAGAATGTAAGAGAGACTTTTTGCCTATGACTCTTTTTCCATGAAGAACAGATGGAAGGCTTAATTTTTAGCAAGTGAATTAGAAGCCAGTGAGATGGGACATGATTCCCAAATACATTGAAGACATTTAGAGCAGTGCTGAGTTAGGGGCTGTGGTGAGGAGAAATTTCCGGGCTCTTCCATGAAGCAGGACGAACATCTATCTTGGTTTAGTCTGTGCCTCTTACTCCCCACCCCACGATCTGCTCTGAATCTTTTCCCCTTTAAACTATTTATTCTTATTTATTGAGCAAGAAATATTGTAACCATGGCTGAAAGTTTTGAAATCACAAGAAAACTCCCAGACTCAGCTTTAGTAAGAGGTCAGATGTTTTCATTTTTCCACGTCCCCCTCCAGACTTTGTTCATCGGCGAACAGAACCTTTACATTAGTATAATCATGGTATAATTTCAAGTTTGTATTTGGCATTTTTTTACTTTATATTATATTACAAGACTGCTTATTGCATTGTATTGTTCGTGATTACAGTGTTGTGTTGAGTCTTGAAACCCTAATTTTATTTGACCATCTTTCTATTTGGCCTTATGGACTTATGCCTCAGACAATGTGGGTATGGTGGCATATGGTTATAATCCCAGCACCCAGCACTCTGGAGGATCATGAGTTCATGCCCAGATGTATAGTGTTTATTCAAGGATAGGCTATATAGTGGGACTGTCTCAAAAAAAATGGGGAGGAGGTGGTTACGATGACATAAGCCTGACTGTGATAGAACTGGTGTGTGTCTTCTTCTGTTCCAGAGCTAACCTATCATCTGTCCCTGCCATCTCTGATCCATGCAGCCTCAGTGTGTCTCATGTCTTGGTCCTCTGGCTACTCTGGTTTAACTAATGTTTCTACATAACTCAGCCTGGGCTTTTTCCATGCTTATGCTTCTGAGAAATAAAGACTAGCCACTCTTCTTTTTTAAATTATTTATTTATTTATTTGCATGTGTGTAAGCATGCATATGTATGGGTGTATATGTATATGTGGGTGTGTGTACATATGCGTGTACGTATTTATAAGCATGTGCATGTATGTATGTATGTGTGTGCATGTATGTGTATATATGTGCATGTATGTGTATGTGCATGTATGTGTGTATATGTGTATACAATGCATTTATGTTTGTGTATGTATGTGTGTATATGTATGTGTATGTGTGTGTGTGTGTGTGTGTGTATGTGTGTGTGTCTGCACACCACAGCACATTCGTGGAAGCTAGAGGACAACAGGAATTGCTTCTCTGCTTCCATTAAAAGGTTCTAGGGGTTGAACTTGGGTCGTTAGGCTTGGTAGCAAGTACCCTTACTCCTTTCTAGCCATCCCAGTTTGCTCCTCTGATGCTGTGATAGACTGCTAATGACTTGGAGGAGAAGAGTGTTTATTTAATCATACTTCCAGATCACAGTTCATCTTTGAGGGAAGTCAAAGGAACAGCTCAAGGCAGGGACCAAGAAACAGGAGCCGAGCGAAACAGATCAGACAGAAAGGCTATTTACTGGATTGCTATCCCATGGCTTTCTTGGCTTGCTCTGTTGTTGTTGAATATGTATACCACCCAGGACCACTTGGCCAGGTGCAGTACTATCCTGGGTTGGCCTAGTGGACTAGACCCTCCACATCAATCATTAATCAAGAAAATACCCCCACAGACAAGCCCACAGGACCATCTGATGCACGCAGTTCCTCATTTGAAATTCCTTCTTCCCAGATACGTCCAGGTTTGTGTCAAGTTCACAGAGACAAGCCAGCACAGTGCCCCAGACCAGCCACATCTCTTTTGGCAGTCCCCCAGAGCTGCTTTCCCTCCTCCACGTCCTGTGCCAAAGGCAGACCTGGTTCATTTCATATCATGTTGGTTACCACATTTTATGTGTATCAAAATCTGCCATCATTTAGACACTATCTAGGGTTCTTTACTGCAAGCCACAGAAATAGAAAATGCAAGAGACACTAGGCTGGGATGAGTCTGAGGTGTAGGTAGGATGTGGGTGTCAGCTAGAACAATACCAGCACAAGATTGTCTCAGCATAGACAGATCAAGAGAGCTAACGGTAGAGCAGAGGACCCAAACCCACTGGTCTCTTGGTCACTCTGTAGGAGATAGCGAACCCAGTTGATCTCCTCTGTCTACCTTCTTGTCCAGCTTCAGCAAGCTGTCTCCTGAGTACATTCCCAATGCCTTTTATGCAGCATGGAGACAGATTTCCTAAAGGACCAGAAGGAAAAGGCTGCCAGGTTACACTACCCATACATCTTCCCATGTATATAGATTTTTACTTGTCTCTGACTGGCATGAAGCAGCCTGATGTCTGAGACCAAGTGAGGTTAGTTACATCATCCAGAATCATTGAGGAACTTCTGTCTCCCTTGGCATTATCACAGCACCACTGTTGTGCATCTCAAATTCTGTTAATCTGTGATGTGACTACCTGCTTTTCTCATGTCTCTGAGTGCCATCCCTTCCTCCCACCCCTTTGTTCTTGCTCCTTAGTGACTATTCATAGAGGTCCTGGAGTGCTGGGGAAATGGCTCAGTCACTGAAGTGTTTGCCTTGTATATATAAGGACCTGAGTTCTAGCCCCAGAATGCACAGACAGAAGCCAGGCATGATGGAGTGCACTAGTGATTTTATTTAATAGATCTCTCCCTAGACTTTAGCTGTCACCCTACAGGAGACTCATCATATTCTCCAGAAAAGGAACTCAATATAGTATGTGTACTTTTATTTAATATGTCCATTCTTAACTCTGGTGTCCCTACCCATAAACCTTCCTGTTCACATCCTTGAAAACCCCCAGTGGAGTGGAGAGAGTGCCTCTTTGATCCTCTGGTTGGATCTGCTTCTTAAGTGTTGTAACTCTTTGGACTTGTGCCATCTATCCTCCCAAGAAAGGGACATAGAAGCATGCCTCCTGCCCCTGCGAGGTGGGAGTGTTAGATGTCCTACTTAGTCGCCCAACAGCCCTGATGGAGTGGCATTAAGGCTGTGCATTTTCAAAGCTTCACATGCTAGACCATGGGACTGATCTGTTAAGTGGGGATGGGAGCCATGGAATGCATCCTGTGAGAATCAGGCTCTGGGCTGTGTTGAGCCATTTCAGCAGTGAGGATGTGTCTGCCCCTCCCCTTTGTTCTTCCTGTTGTCACCCTCTGGCTTTCCCCTGTTCTTCCAGAGGAGGCGTGTACCTTTTCCAGAGATGCTGACACCATTTCTACACCCATTCCTACTCTTGCACCCACATGTTTCTGTTTTCTGCTACAGGAGATGGCGTCTGCTGTTTTGCATGCTCCTGTTTTCCTTTTCTAATCACTTATGTACTTTTATGGAAAGTTTCCGTAGGAGCCACCAGTCTCTGAGGATGGAGTCATTTCAAAGTAATCACTCCAGTGTTAGTAAGCTTCTGTTCAAATGTGCATTCCGTCCCTGTCCCTCAGATGTCTCCAGACTTGGCTGGGCATTGCCACAGGAGCACCCTCACTATCCGTGAGCTGATAGAAATCTTGCAAACACTGTAACTTGTTTGATTGCTCCAGGGTGCTCAATTAGATAATACAACTGAAGCAATTACCCCCATTTGCCCGCACTGAATAACTGGTGCTTGTTATTCCTGTTGTTGTGGATGATATTCTAACAGGCCTGGCTTTCCAGCTGTTTGTGATGTTGATGACTTCCCTGGGGCAGTCAGCTGGGGGTACAAAGCTGGTAGAGGTGAGCAGGTGGGTGATGGAGCCACAGCGGCTTCTGCTCTTTCTATTCCCTCCACTCTGCTTGGCACAGAAAGATTTTCCAGTTGGGCTCTTCTGGTTGGCAGAGCTAGAGAACTCTTAAGCCATATTAAGTCAGAAAACTGATATGAAATTGCAGCATTGTAGATCTGATCTGGTCAAAGAACAATTTTTTTTTTTAATGTTTTTCAACCTAATGCTTGAGGAGAGATAGCTGCAAACAGATTTCTTCTATAATCCCACTTTTCATTTTGTTTTTCAGCAACTAACATGTTATAGAAACTATTTTGACAAATATAAATTGACCTCATTCTAAAAGGATAATTGTTTTGGCCTGAGCTGCCCCATGTTAGGCGCCAAAAAATGTTGTGGCCATAGCTGCCCCATGTTTGGGGGCCCAAGTGTCTCGGGCCATTCTGTCAGTGTTGAAACTCGCACTGCCAAAGCCTTGGGGACTAACTTGTTAGCCCGCACTGCCCCAAGCTGCTCAGGTCCGCAGGTTGGGGTTCACAAGAGAGAGAGTGAGGACGGATGCGAGGAATGGAGACCAGACAGAATGTGATTCAATCCCGTTTATTCTTCAGTCTCTCTTCCTAGTCCAAGTCCCAAGTCTTGAGTTCCTAGTCCCTAGTTCCTAGTCCCTAGTGCCTCCAAGTTCCAAGTTTCCAGTTCCAAGTTCTCTTACAAGTGCCTGCTACCTAATGCCTAATAACTAACTCCAAGTTGTACTGTCTAACCTAATTCCTAGTTCCAAGTTGTACTCTCTGAAGTGTCTAATGTCTACTCCTACTCCTAGTGTCTGAATCTCTGTTACTCCAAATTGTTCTGAACTCTCCTGTCTGCCTCTGCCTTTTATATGTCTCACTTCTAAGCCACACCTCTAAGTCACACCTTTAATCATGCCCTTAGGTCTTGTCTCTAAATCTGATCTCTAAGTCATGCCCTTACGTCACACACCTTTAAGTCTCACACACTCAAGGGAAAATCCTGGGTATCTAAAGCAAGATGTTATCAGAGTGTGCTCAGCTGTTGTAGGCTAATGCAATCAAGTTTCTGGTCAGGGTATATGGCTCAAGATGGCTGCAAGGATGTCAGCTCCCCACAGATAATTATATTCCATTATATAGAAAAGGTACCTTTTATCGACCCAGGCTTAGAATGTGTCTAGGCTCGTCAGTTATTTCCAGATTGTTCTTTTCATATAATGATTTAATATCAACTTTTGTATGTGTGTGTGTAATACGGATATAATATTATATGATAGTTTGAGTATAGCTAGCATAAACTATGGAAGGTAGACTATACTATTATACAGTTTAGGAGTGCCTGTCTGGACTTTCACAGTGGAAACTCATGGAATTTCAGATCACTCCCTGTAGTAATCACACTATAAATTTGAGAATTCATGTCGGCAGAATAGGATGGAATGTGGTTTTATGTTCCCTCCCCACCAGGATCTTGCCCAATTTGGCAACCGGATGCTAAATTAGGGTGGGATTAGTTGAGGGAAGTGGTCCCCTGTGTGGCTGCGTGTCTAGTGGAATGTTACAGAAAGCATATTGGTTATCTGTTAATACGAGACTGGGAAGGGGCAGACAGCGTATATCCCCAAAGGTATCAGAAACATCTTCCTGTCTTTCTGTGTTCCTTCAGCCCAAACCATCCTCCACTAGAGGAACCATACATGTGAAATTACCCCACCTTTTACTCTTGTTTTCCACCAACAGAACAGGCAGGGTGGCAGTCACGTGCAGGAGTACCCCTCCCCCACCCCATACATACACACAAGACTAGGGGACAGAAAACTGGATTTTAGATCAATATGTGCCTCTCACCAGCCTGAGACCATGGTATATCACAGTTTCCTGGGACCCTGGTTTCTTCCCTATGCTCTGAACAGAATAATACCAACCTCCCAGGTAGCTAGTGGGGAACTGGGGGAGGGGTGGTTCTGAAAACATGACCTGGGTGTGAGTCCTTGTCTCTGTCTTGCCATGGATCTGACTTACATGTACATCTGTTCATCAGGGAGAATTCATGGGCGGAGCCACTGGCATACTCTCCTGCCTCGTCTCAGAAGTCCAGTGCTCTCTCACTACAGACTTGATGGCATAAAACCAGAGAGATGAATTCCCTCACAGTTCTGCAGAGCAGATGTCACCAGATATGTGTGCTCTCCCAAAGCCCTGGGAGGAGAGCTCTCCTCTGCCTCCTCAGCATCTGGTGGTTCCGAAAGCCCTGTGGCTTTGACTACATCCGGGTACTCTTTGCTTAGGTGGTACGTTTCCTCAGTGCTGTGACTTCTCTGCTTCTCAGGCTCCCTTCCTTGTTTCTTTGTCTCATTCTGTTCATAAACAGGAGAAAAGCTTCTCTCCGGTGCTCAGTGCAGTGGGAGTGGGCTGAGGGTACTCATGCACTATGGCTGAGGTCAGAACCTGGGCCCTCTCATCAGCTGCTGTCAGTCATCACCCAGACCCGACTCCTCCCTGTCGGTCTTATTCCTGCTTGGACCTTGTCTGTAGCTGACTCACCCCACATCACCTGTATGCTTGGTTTGGCTCTCTGAAGTCATTTGGTTGGTGCCCACTGAACTCTGCTACTGACTTTAGTGTGGCAAACCCTTTACCTATTTGTTGGTTTCTGCTTTTATCCCATCCTATCCTGGTTACTTCCAGAACCTTCGGAAGCCAACTTGAGCCTTAAAGATCATCTTAGGCCACTCTACACTATACTTTTATTAAAGGAAGGTGACCTCAATTATACCAAGTCAGTAGCTTCATGGTGACTGATTGTCTGAGGCAATAACTATGCTTAAGAGCTGAGCCCTGGCTTTTAGTGACCAGGGGATAGCTGGCCCATGCTTATTAGGCAGGATCCTGGCCAGTTCTCATAGCCACTTCAGTTCTCACAGCCACCTCGTGAGGAAGGCTTAGTGCCATCACTCATGGGTGACTTCATGCGTGACACCTTGTGGCATCCTTGGAGTCAGCTCTGTCAGGTCTGTTCCAGATAATTCTTGGACTGTCTCAACACTCAGGTTCTGAGGAAGCAGAGGAAGAGTACTACCCAGTGAGGACTTTGAACTGCCAAAGCCAAGGTCAGTAAGAACACAAATGAGTGAAGAGCCAGGGTAATCTGTAGGCATCTTGGCACTGCAGAGATTAGCCTTTGGCTTGTTGAAAAGAGTATCCATCCTGCAGAAAGCCATAGATTTGCTCAGTCTTTGAAAGACAGGAAGAACGTGCTAGGATGGTGGTTCTCAACTGGTGGGTCACAACTCCTTTGGGGGTCGCAGGGGTCATCTAAGACCATCGAAAACACAGGCATTTACAGTATGGTTTGTGACAGTAGCAAAATTACAGCAATGAAAGTAATTTTATGGTTGGGGCTCACCACAATATAAGGAACTATGCTAAAGTGCTACAGCATTAAGATGGTTGAGAATCTTCTAGGAGATGTTCTAGAAGGGTGCTTTGGAAGGGCAAAAACATCTGTCTGCTGGGAAGAGAGCAGCAAGTGACGGAACATGTAAATGTTGAGAACTGGTTATGTCTGAATCCAGTACGGTGACGGGAGACTAGCCATAGAATGTCTCTGAGCCCCAGTTTCTCTTTCGTAAGGTGAGGTGGGTAGACGGGTATAAGACTCAGATTGTGTATACGATTACCATACTCGATAGGTGCTTAGCAGTCACAGAAACAGCTGGAACTCCCTGATTTGCTCTGGAGGCCTTTTCAAGCTTCCCCCTTTAGCTAGCTAGTGCAGCCAGCCCCTTCTAAGAGCCTCCTCATCATGTACTGGCCTGTTGTTGTTGTTGTTGTTGCTGCTGCTGGGGGTGGGAGTGGGGTTAGGCTAATTTGTGTGGACCTGGATATTATTCTCTTTGTCCTCAGTGCCTGGTATGTTTAGCTTGCTAGCTTGGCACAGTCTAGAATCCCCTGGGAAGAAAGTCTCAGTGAGACGTTATCAGGATCAAGTTGGCCTGTGGGCATGCACGGCCAAGGATGGTTTTCTTGGTTACATTCACTGATACGGGATGACCCAGCTCACTGTGAATGGCACCTTTGCAGTTCGGTTCCCCACACTGTGTAAGATTGAGGAAAGTGATCTCAATGGTAGATGTGTGAATCCATTCATTTTTCTCCACTCTGGGGCGTGGCTGTCATGTGATTTGGTGCTTCACCATCCTGCTGTTTTGACTGCCTGACTTGTAACAATGGAGCTGGAATTTTATCTAAAACAAACTTTTCCTCCCCTAAGTTGCTTATCATCAGGGTATTTTATCACAGAAACAGAAATGAAGTAGGAGACCACTTGACTCTGAGCCAGGTATACAGCTGGTGCTCAAATCATGTCTGTGTTGGGGCAAAAACATATCCGTCTCCTCAATGGAAAGACAGTTTATTCTGAAGCAAATAGAAGTGACCATGGTCCAGGAAAACAGATTCAGGTTATCCCAAACTCCAAGTTCAAACATTTGTGATGTTTTTATAGTAACTGAGAAAAGAGAAAACAAAGTAATTTTAAAAGACATTGGTGGGAACGTCAGTAGACGGTCACAACTAAGATTCTTCTGTAAGCCTATGATGTTATCTAATGACATTCTTAGCCTTCAGGTTGGTAGATGATAGGTGGTCTGTAGCCCCAAGGATGTTAGGTCAAATCCAGAGGTGAACAAGGTTGTGGCTACTAAGGAGAATGAAAGGGTGTTGGGGGGGAGGTCATTTGAAGTCTGGCAATGCAACATTCTGGCTCTCCAAAACCACAGAGGGTCTGGACAGTCACTCAGCCTTACAGAATCTTTAGCACATGTGCAACCTTTTTTTTCTTGGAACTTCAGTCCACATCTGCGTAACGAAGGAGCCACCAGCGCTGCTTTTAGCACAGTGCCTGGCGAGGCAGGTCTCTAGAAGGCCTAGCTCAACGAAATGGAATCAGTCTCTGGCTAGAGACTGCCTGCTGTGCTGTTTCCCATTCCTGGTGGAAACAGGAAAATGATCATGGTTGTTTACTAACAAGTTCTTAATGCCACACTCACTGTGCACAGACAAGCTCACTTATTTCCCTATAACCTAGACGACACTTGGATTGTTCTCTCTTTTTTTTTTTTTTTTTCCATGAGACTCACTGAGAGTCACACGGGGAGACTGGGGGGATGGGGGGATTCGAACTCGGAAACACGGGCACATTCTGTTACCAGAGGGCGGTTGCCAAAGCCGTGCGCCACCGAACGCTTGCTTTGGATTGTTCTCTTATCAAAACGGACTAGCTTTGGAGGCTCAGAATCTTCTTAGTCACTGTTTAGGAGGAGCTAGAAGAGATGCAGACCTCCAGCAGTGTGTCTTCTGGGCACAGCCTGCAAACCGTTCCAGCCATTGCTGTTACTACAGGGAGACACAGTGCCAATTTCCCTGCAGCTAAAGGGAATCCAGACCTTCTGGCCTAAGGGTAGGCAGCAAGCCGGAAGCTGAAGAGGAGGACTCTTGAGGACACCATACCTCTTTGAGACTGCAGCTCATGTATTAGCTGCTTCCCTCATTGCTGGGACAAGCGTTCAGCCAAAGCAACTTAGTGAGGATACAGTCTACCATAGCGGAGGGGATGTGGAGGAAATGGGCTACATCATATGTGCCTGAGAGAGAGGGGGGATGAGAGGGAGGGAGAAGGGGGAGAGAGAGAGGGAGAGAGAAAGAGAGAGAGAGAGAGAGAGAGAGAGAGAGAGAGACAGAGAGACAGAGAGACAGAGAGACAGAGAGACAGAGACAGAGAGAGAGAGACAGAGAGGGATCAATGCTGCTACTTAGCTAGCTTTCTCTGTTTTTGTGTGACCCCAGGCTATGGCATAATCCTGCCCTCGATTAGAGTGGGTCTTTCTATTTTATCTTAATCTAGGAAAATACTCTCACAGTTAAGCCCAGATTATCAGTCAGAGTTCTCTAGAGTCACAGAATTTATGGTATGAATCTATCTATCTATCTATCTATCTATCTATCTATCTATCTATCTATCTGGGGTTTATTGGAATGACTTACAGCTTGCAGTTCAGCTAATTCAAGAATGGCTATCTATGAATAGAAAATCTAGTAGTTGCTCAGTCCCACAAGCCTGGATGTCTCGACTGGTCTTCAGTATGAGCTGGAACCCTGAGGAAGCAGGCTCTGATGTCAGGATAGGAATAGGCATGCTAGCAAGGAGAGGGCAAGCAGACAAAGAGCCAAAGCTTCCTTCTTCTATGTCCTTAGACTTTATAGCCCATGAGGCGTGGCTCACTAGAGGTATGTCTTCTTACCTCAAGATCAAGGTTTATATCTTCCAGCCTTAAAATCTGGATCAAAGGCTTATTATGTCTTCCTACCTCAGGATCCATATCAAAGGTGTGTGTCTTCCATCTCCAAGGCCTATACTAGAAATGGATCCACCCACTTCAAACCAAGCAAAAAGTCTCTCACAGGTGTGCCCTCCGTTTCTGGATTGCAGTTCATTCCAGATACAGTCAAAGTTGCCAACCCAGAATAGCCATCACACCAGAAGTGTTTTTCCATGGTGATGCTAATTCCAGTCAAGTTGATAATACATCTTAGCCACCACAGTGCTCAGAGCCAGGACTGCACTGTGTCTCTCCTGGCTATCACTTAAATTGTCTCTTCTGACTGAGTCGGTATAGATTGAGAACCAGGCTGAATTATATGTGTTTTTAGTCTTAATTATACCCTGTGTCCACATGGGTCCAGTAGAGAAATTAGTTCTTTCTCAAGCTTCTCAGGTTGCTAACCAGCCTCTGTCTCTATAGGTCCCACAACGGATGGCAGTGGCCGAGGGAACCCCAGAGGACAGTGGTGGTGGCTCCCCAGGTGTGTGGGGCTCCTGGGGCCCCTGGTCTGCCTGTTCGCGCAGCTGCAGTGGTGGTGTGATGGAACAGACACGGCCCTGCCTGCCCAGTTCCTACCGTGCCCGAGGAAGCTCCCGGCCCAATGGCCCTACACTATCCATCACTGGCCACGTTGTGTCAGCTGTACGGACCTCAGTACCTCTGCATCGAAGCCAGGAGGACCAACGTGCCCTGACTGGCTCCAGTGCCAGCCGCCAAGGCCCCACAGTGGTGCGAGGCAGCCGGCACCCACAGGCCCGGGGCCGTGAACCCTCAGAGAGAAGGTATGTGCACATCATGGTCCCTGTGTCTGTCCCTGCCTGGACAACAGCAGAGCCACTGCCTTGATTCTGCAGAGTGGGAGGAATTCTTGCCACCCCTTCTGTACATTTGTGCATATTAATGTGTGAGGCCAATGAAGACCATAGGACAGCATCTGGAGAGATTCTTGAAGCCAAAACCTACTCTTGGTTTTTTTTTTCCCCCCCAAAAAAACTAGCCCCTTACTGATTGGGAACTTGTTGATTTGGCTAGGCTGGCCATTAAGTACTCTCCAGGATTCCACTCACCTTCTTCTCCCTAACCACGCCTGGCTTTGCTCCTCCAACCCCCAAGGAACTTAAGTCTGCCTGCTTGTAAGCAATTACCTTACTGACTAAGCCACTTTCCCAGCCCTGCATGGCTTTTTAGTCATTTTGTAGCGTTTACAGAGCCAAGGCTACTCCTACCCTGCCTTTTGATTATAAAATTATTTTTCAAAGTGAAGAAAATTCTGAGAAGCCATTACACTTCACGCTTTAGGGAGACCCTTAAAGGAGTGGAAGGAGGAAGAGCTGGGTTGGGAAACGCAGTGTGTTGGCTAGATACAAGCTAGAGTTAGCTGAAGGGAGGGAAGGGAATTGAGAAAATGTTGGCTTGAAATCTGGCTGTAGGCACTTCCTTAATTGGTGATTAATTTGGGAAAGGCCACACCCATAATGGGTGGGGCCATTCCTGTGCTGATGGCCCTTGGTTCTGAAAGACAGCAAGCAGGCTGAGCAAACCTTGAGGAGCAATCCAGGAAGCAGCACTCCTCCAAGGCCTCTGAGTCAGCTCCTGCCTCCAGGATCCTGCCCTGTGTGAGCTCCTGTCCTCACTGCTTTTGATGGTGAACTGTTACACGGAACTGAGTGAAAGAAACACCATTTCCTGTCCAAGTTGCTTTTGATTACGGCGTTTTAACACAGCAATAGCAACCCTAACTACAGCATCTGGGTTCCAAGGTGCCACAGTTGTGCTGGCAGGGGGTGGAAGGGTCGGGGAGGAATAGAAACCACTAGCCACAGACCATGTAGATTTAAAGAGAGGACAGAAACTACAGAGACTTACTTAACGATGTGGTCTCCTAAACAGACCTGGATAATCACAATAGCAAGTGACATGCCAATAACGTGGGAAAATGAAGGGCTACCAGCAATTAATGACTACTGAGAGGGAGGAGAAAGGGTCTTTTCCAGGAGTGAGTCTAATGATCCAATCCCAGGAGGTCATCCCCAAACACATATGAGCTATACTAAATGGACTCAACAGGACACATACATACATACATACATACATACATACACAATAATAAAGAATTGGATGACAAATGTCACAGAGAGCCAGGGGACACCAGACACAGGAGGAATTAGAATGGAGACAGGAGTAGATGTGATGAAAATATAGTTCTCATGCATGAAATTCTCAAAAATTCAAATAAAAAGGACACGGAGGCATATGTGTTGCCAGTCTTTGGGCAGGTTTCATGTTTAGAGTCTTAGGCGCACCCCAACTGTGGTTGTAGGATCCTGCAATAGTAAATGTTTTTTTTCTAGAGAGTTTCTAGGATGTATTTCCAATAGACCCTGGGACTGTGGATGCCAATTTTCTGAAGCTCAGGTGTCAATGTGTCCTGTATTTCCTCCTCACTACACCCTACTGCATAGTTCTCTTATCTGAGAGGTATATGGCCAATGTGATCTCTCTCTCTCTCTCTCTCTCTCTCTCTCTCTCTCTCTCTCTCTCTCTCTCTCTGTGTGTGTGTGTGTGTGTGTGATGTGTATGTGTGAGTCCATGTGTGTATAGAGGCCTGAGAATGACATCAGGTTTCTTGCTCAAGCACTCTCAGCCTTATTTCTTTGAAGCAGAGTCTCTCAATGAGCCTGAAGCTAGGCTGGTGGCCAGCAAGCCCCAGCAATCCTCTTGTCTTTGCCCCTTACAAATGCTGGGGTCACAGACATACAGAGCCATGCTCACCGCCTCATGTGGGAACTGTATACCTGACCTCAGATCCTTGTGCTTTCAGAGCAAGTGCTCTTACTGAAACATCTCCCCAGCCTCCCAATGTGTTCTAGAACACAGAACTAACTGTCCGGATCTCAGAGAGATACTTCAGGATATATTTCATACATGGTTAACATTCCCTGCATGGCGTAGCCTCCATGGTCAAACACAGGATTACTTATGCAAGAAACAGCGAATGCTTCTACCAAATAGGATAATAATAAAATTATAAATAGCCTAGACTAGTGAAGATCAGGTTTCCGGCCTAGTGAGCATTGTCACCAAAACATAAAAAGACAAAAACCTGTTTTTCAAAACTCTTGGTTTCAAAACCACAGCGAGGTCATCTCTAGGAGTCTTTTGCGTGCTCACTGCCCACCGGGTGCTGTTCTTGCTGCTTTCTGGTGATGGTGCTAAGACAGATGCTACTATCACCCTCCTCTTAGAGGCTTGAGACAAGGAGGGCTTTTCCCAAGGCTCCAGAAGCAGTGGGCGGAGTCAGGATTCAACCCAGTGGTGGCTCTAAGGAGTTGATAAAGCAGATACACTCAGTGTCTGGGGACTGAGGAGTTTGAGTGATAACCCAGAGGTGTAGAACTGGTCTGTAAGGTGTGTGTCAGACTCCCAGTACAGAGCTCAGGTCTCTGTGGGGTAGAAAGCTGGGACTAGTGACTGGGTGACGAAAGGGTTGAGCTTCTAGCACATCTGCCTGGGGGTGCAGGCTTTTGTGGGCCCCAAGCCTAGGCTGCAGGTATTCAGTTGAGCATTTTGATAGCAGGATACCTTTGTCCTCCTAACTTATTGACAGAGGGCCAGTTACTGCTTACTGTGAGGTTCCTACATGTTTTTTTTTTTTTTTTTTTTTTTTTTTTTTTTTTTTTTTTATCATGCTCTTGTAATTTGACATTTTCAGAAGAGACAATCCAAGTGTTAGCTGTGGGGCCTGTGCTGCTGTTGGAGGCTGGGCTCTTCCTGGCTGATGCAATTCACATTTGCTTACATTCATCAGTCGTTAGGCACTTGCATAGCATATCTAACCCCAAAGAAAAATGTCAGCACGTTCCACGGAGAGCTGGCTGCTCTGTTCTCTATTGTGGGTTTGAGATTTGAGGCGGAGGCTGTTGGTGTTTAGCTGCTAATAAAAACTGTTAGGTTGCTGCAGCCAAGCAACTGAGAACTTAATTGGAGCCATATAATAAATAGAACTATTCAACCAAATATTTATGAAGTATCCAGTGTGTCAGAAGGTTCTGGGACAGACATAAAGGCAAATACAGCCTGGTCTGTAAGGCTGTTACTGGCAGGCTGCAGCAGTTCTTTGCAAACCTAGTGGTGTGTGTGTGTGTGTGTGTGTGTGTGTGTGTGTGTGTGATGTGCCCACATTCACACACATGTGTAGAGACCAGAGGTCAATGTCAGATGTTCTTCTTCGATTGCTTTCTATCTTGCTTTTCTGAGAAAGTTTCTCTCACTACCCCTAGGACTTACTGGTTTGGCAAGATGCTGGCTACTGGGCTCCAGATATCTCTTGACTCTGCCCAGCCCCCTCCCCCCAGCACTGGAGTTACAGGTACATGCCACCTGTCTGGCTCTTTTAACTCTGGGTTTTGAGGGGCTCAAATGTAGCTCTCTGAGCTTATGCAGTGATCTCTTTACCCACTGAGCGATCTCACTAGCCCAAGTTACTGTTTTTTTTAAGCATGGGAATCCTTTCTACAAAATTAGTGTAAAATGGCAGCTTAGTTTGTAACCTGGATAGAAGCTCAACCGCTCTCCAGGGAGCCTTGAGGCCAGTGCTGTAGAAAACGCATTCTAGATCCAAGCAGTGTAGTGATTTTCACCCTTGGAGACTAGACTCCCTTTTCTCCCCAACCCTCTGGAAATCCTGACATCATCACCATATTCCTAACCTACCTCAGAATCTCTGGGGCTCATCCTCGGATAGGGAGAGCATTCCAGTCCAGACCAGTTTGGAAACCACTGGTCTTTGGAACATTGTATTTGTTTGGAAAGGAATATGGAAATTAAACTCATCTTGTAGAACTTTCTAGGTTTGGTGAGAACATATCACAATCTCAAGCAGTATGTATGTATGTATGTATGTATATGTTCATACATACATAGATAAATAGAGAGGGGGTTAGGTTTTTTAAAAAAGAGCTATAAGTCCCCATGCCCTCCTTGTCTACCGGGGATTCTGGCTTGCAGTCAGTGGTATATGGATAGACTTGAGAAATTGAAAGCCACTGCTCTCAAGGGCTAGATAGGATCATGCATGCAAATGCCATTGAGTGTAGGGCAGTGTGATGATACAGGAGCAGTCTCAGTACTGGGTACCATATTGGATGCTGGTTCATGTACAATGCATATTACACACCTCCAGGACTCTACAAGGCAGGCACTGTTGCTCACATCTTACACAGAGGTACACAGACCCTCTGAAGGGAGCTTACTCAGAAGTACCCACATCAGAAGCTGGATCTGGCACACACAGGTCCTACACAGTCCGGTGTGTGATTTTCACTGCTAGTATTTTTAAAGGGAGGCTGCCGGTATCCAGCAGGTGTGGTCAGGACAGCTGCTTAGAATTCAGGCTGTCTGTACCACGTCTTAGAAAGTGGATGGAATTCCACAGTCAATACTTACTCTAAGTCTCTCCCCTGGAGTGTTCAAACTCCTTTCTTCAGGAAATCCCTTTGGGCATCTAGTCCTAGGTACCAGAGGGGTTAAGAAAACCAAAAGACATGGTCCATTTTCTGGGGATCCTTACACTGTGATGTGGAAGATGGGTAATAAGCCCTCTAGATCTGGCCGTGCTGGATGATGGTGGAGGCTGGGGCTGAGAGCAGGAGCAGTCAGGAAGACTGCCCACAGTTGCTAGGAGTTGGACCTACTTCTACAATAGAAGGTATTTAATAGATCTGTCTGGGACTCTCTTTGCTCTTCTTGCTTCTGTAGCAGGCCTTTTCAAACAATTTCATTCAAACTCACGTGTACACTAGAAGTTCCACCCTAAAGCCTCAAAGGGGCCACCCCTAATAGAGCTCTCCCACAGACTTGGGAGTCCAGTAAGTTTAAAGTCTTTGACCTTCAATTGTCTCAATATCTCTTGTGATGGTTAATATTGATTATCAGCTTGATCTAGGGTCTAGAATCACACAGGGCTGAAGATGGAACTTAGTGATGAAGTCCTTGATTTCATCACGCAGAAGTGTGGGTGTGATTCAGAGTAAATCTTGACTATGAAATTCCTTCTACTTTTTAATACATGGCACAGACTGCCCACTCTCTAACCAGCTGTTCTGACCACACCTCATGGGTACCAACAGACTCCCTTTCAAACTACCCAGATGTGAAGTCTTACACTGAGTTCTGCCAGACCTGGGAACAGACCTTGTGAACTTGTGTCTGTGTCTGTAAGGGCTTATCTAGATTATATTGCATGACATGGGAAAGCCCACCCCAAATTCAGGCAGTGGTATTCCTTGGGCTGAATAAAAAATTAGGGAACTGAGTACCAGCATCCTCCCTGTCCCTGCTTCCTGATTGTGTATGCCACATGACCAGCCACCTCATCCTCCAGCTGCCACAATGGTCTGCCTGAAGACCTGCGTTCAGATCCCCAGTGACCATATAAAAGCCAGACATGACATACATACCTGTAACTCCAACTCTAGGAGGCGGAGACAGGAGGAACCCAGGAGCTCATTGGCCAGGCAGTCCAGCCTTAACTGGGAACTTGTGATCTATCAGTGATAGATCCTGTCTCAGAAAGAGAGTGACTGAGACTGACATTCTGACGTCTCCTTCTTGCCTCCACAGTGGTAAGCATACCAACTCACCTACACATGCATATGTCATGTGCACACACACACACACAAACGCACTCATGTACATGCACACACACATTTGTGTGTGATGTTAGTCAATGCTTCATCACTAAGCTACATCTCCAGCCGTGTTGTATGTATTTTAAATGCAGGTTTTTAATTGGAGGGGAAAAGGGATGGCGGAGGTTACATAATAACAAGGTTCCTTCCAGGACCCTCCCCTTGCCAGTCCATAGGTACTTATTTTCCAAAATTGTGGGGGGAAGTCTGTTCCTGTGAAAGCGTCTTCAGTTCAGTGGGTGTGGGCTCCTGTACTTACTTCTGCTTGCTCCGGCCGGGCTCAACCTCCTTCCTGCCTCAGCCACCCACTCCTTCCCCTTTGACCACTGCCTTAGGAAGTGAGGAAGAACCTGGCTGAGTCCTTTATGGAATCCCCTGACTGAGACCAGAAGGTCAAACTCCCTTTGCCTATTGCCTCCCCAAGATGGTCACTGCCCTGACTCAATAGCTCAGGAATGTCACTCTTGGTGGAGAGCATTTCTCAGCAAGCTATAGGAAGGAGCATAGGGTGGAACACCCCAGCCCTAGGGTCTTGGCTGGACCCAGTCTATGCTATCCAGATTCCCTCCTGAACTAGATCTTATTTCCTGCGAGCCTTCAGGTTTCCGTCTGACCCACTGACCATCTCCCCATCACCCCATGTTAGTCATCTTTAAGTATATATATCTCAGTGACATTGAGTGTGTTCTTGTTGGTATATGGCCAGTCACTACCATGATCTCCATTACATGTTTCATCTTCCCAGACAGACCCAACCCATCACATGGTAATTCCCGCCTTCTCCTTACACCAGCTGGGGCCTACGCTGGGTTACTTTTTGCCTCACCACTTTTGACTGTCTTACATAAATGGAGTCAAGACAGTATTTGTCATCTGTGATTGAATTCTTTCATTCAGCCTAATGTCTGTAAGGTCTATTTGCGCTGTCAACATGGGTAGAGTAATACTCTGTTGCATGTATGTGCCATGTTCTGTTTATTCATTCATCCATCAGTGGGCACCTGGGTGGCTTCCAGGTTTTAATTGTTGTGACTAATGCTGCCATGAGCACGGGCCGCACAAAGGTCTCTTCAGGCCTTCGCTTTGGGTTCTTTGGGTGGATGCCCAGAAGCAAATTGGAATTAGACTCTATTTCTATTTTTCATTTTGAATTATATTTATGTATGATTACTGTGTGACTGGATGCACAGTATCTGTCATGGTGCTTATGTGGATGTCAAAGAACAATTCTTAGAAGTCAGTGTCCTCCTTCCTTCTACCGCTGGTCCCAGGGATTGAACCTGGGTCTTTAGGCTTGTTGGCAAGTGCTTTAACACACTGAGCCCTTTCAGCAACCCTCCAGTTTCAGTGTTCTGAAGAATTGCCACACTGTCTTCCCCAGGGGCTATACCGGTTTATTTCACCATAGCAGTGTGTAAGGGACTTTCTCTGTGTCCCATTAATCTGTGCATTCCTGTGGAAGCCATTCTAACAGTTGTGGAGAGCGAGAGTGTGTCTCATGGTGATTAGATTTACATTTTTTTTCTTGCTCTTGCTGGCCGTTTATGTATCTTCTTTAGAGCCTGTCTCCTCATGTCCTTGGAGAACCTTTCCTTTTATAACATCAAAAAAACCCATCATGAATGATCCCCATTCTTCAAGTCTTTAGTGCAGGTGACATCCCGAGCCAATCCCCCATCTTCAGAGTCAAGGGCACAGCCTTACAGATATACTTTTAGAAACTCTTGATTAGTTCTTTGTGAATTTCACATCCCTTGAGCCGACTCATCAGCTCCTCTGCTTGTCAGGTGCCCTCCACTCTTGCAACTTTCCCAACAACAGAGAAGAAAAAATATATCCCACTGTGGAAGCTGTAGCGTGTCACAGTGTGTCCCACAGTACACCCTTTTATCAATACTTCTTTGCTTGTAAATATTCATTGCAATGACTTGTTGGTCTGGTTATGAGGCCTCTGGTCTCTGCTAGTCTGTCAATCCTGGGACCTCACTGGGACTCCTGCTATTGCCCTGTGTCATGGAGATCCTTTGGCTTTGGATCTGTAGGACTGGCCTCTTCTTGCATGTTAGCAGTTTGGTTAGATGTTGGGGTGGTCCAATTCAAAGCCCTGGGTCTGGGCTTGAGAGGTATCAGAGCTAGTCAGCTGGTCAGCTCTCCAACTCTCATACCCTTAGGGTCAGTTCCCCAGCAACCTCCTAAACCAGGGCCAGCTCTACCCTGTTGCCCAGGTGAGGTGCAGGACCAGCTCTCCTGAGTGCTGTAGCTGGTTCTCCCGCTCTCATGGCCAGCTCTCCTGCCTGCTAGATATAGGTGGCAAGGGATGAGGGAGAGGAGGAGAACATCTTTCCCTTGTCAGTACCACCACACTACAGACAAGAAGCAGGACCAGATGTCCCATGCTCATGCCCTTAGGCCTGGCTTTCCCATGCCCACACCACCAGGGTCAGTTCTACTGTGCTGCCCAGGCAAAGTGCAGGGCCTGCTCTCCTGAGTGCTGCAGCTGTTGACGGGCAGGGTCAGCTTTTCTTCTCTCATGCTCCCAAGGGCCAGTTTTCCCACAATGCCCAGGCGAGGGGTGGGGCCAGTTCTGCCCAGCCCTCAGACATCAACATGTCCCCAGGTGGTAACCAAGACCAGGAATGCTTACCTGGCCTTTGATGGTAACAGGCTGCTGCAGAGCCATGGACCCAGATGTGGCCTCCAGTAACAGCACAGGTCAGGACCCCACCTTGGTTGCCAGTGTCACCACTGGATACTCACATTGTGTGATTCTTCACTATCTTCAAGTCTCCAGTTCTGCCTCTCTTTATTGTGCCCACATCCTTCTGTTTGTCCACCGCTTACTTGTTCCTCTTAGTGGCACCCAGGGTCTCTGAGTATCTGGGGTCATCTCAGGAGTACTATGACCCACTTGTGCATTATAGCACTGGGCAGGGGTCATCTCTGGCATGGTCCCTCAGGTCTGCATGGTGCCAAACTAGTGGTCATCTCAGGTTAGCTCCCTGTCCAGGACCCAGGGTGCTGTCATCTTGGGTGGTCATTTCTGGCTCATACCCTCTGAGATCCATGGTCCCAGGCAGGGTTCTTCTAGTCTCCAGCTCACTCCCTACTCTGGGATTCCTTCTGGGCCTGCATGGCACTGGCTGGTGGTCATTTCAGGCAAGCTCTCTTTCTTTCAGGGAAGGTTGGGCTCCTAACCGTTCAAAGGGTTCATAGGGTCAGAACTGTAGTCATAGCCTCTCTCTTCTCTGCCACCTACTGATGTTCATGTGACACAGCAGCCACACCTGCAGTGCTTCTAGGGGCAGGCAGTACATGTTTTTGATATTTATTAGTCAACTGATTTCTGTTTCCACAAAGACAGTGTACTGAGCAGCAGCCGCTTCCCTTAGGACTTTGGCTAATATTCAAGCGCTCTGGTTGCCCGGGGTCTGTTTCTCAGGCCTTGCCTACCAGTGAGCTGCGTCCCTTACGCTTGCCTTGATTGGCCTGTTGGCATCATTACACCTGTTAGCCAGTTGCAATCTGGGAAACAGGGTGGTCAGCAGCTTTTCTTCTTTCCAGCAGGACTGCTGGTCTCAGCTTTTACCTCCTGGAGATGTATAGATAGGTGCTCAGACATGTAATTCCATCTGTCAAAATATCTCTCTCTCTCTCTCTCTCTCTCTCTCTCTCTCTCTCTCTCTCTCTCTCTCTCATGTGTGTGTGTGTTCATGTTCCTTTGGATGTTTGGGGCACAAGGAGGCTGAGGGTGATGGGTTTCCCAGAACTCCCCTGAGAAATGGAGCTCGTTTCCTTTTGGAGATGCCTGCTCAGGTCAGGATGCCCTGCTCCAGGCCCTGCAGGCAGACCTGAATTGCAAGGATGATTTGTGGGCAGATATCAATGACTGGTATTTTATTTTTATCTTATTATTTCATTGCTTCTTTTGTGTCCCACTGCATTTACTTAGGGTTGCAGGAATGGGCATGAGTAGGGGGTTATTTACTTGAGCAAGGGCAACTTACCTGTGGCTACACCATTGAGGAATGTGATCCCCGCCCCCACACACACCCTGTCCCCAGTGACTATTAACTGTCTAGCTCTTTGGGGGAGGTGGGACCGTATAAGTCCTTTCCCATCCACAATGACATTTTGACAGGCCCAGTCTTGTGCATGTAGACTCTACTGCTGTGAGTTCATGAGTGTAGTAGTCATGCCATACGGTTATGGGCAGTTTTAAAAAAAAAAAGTTCTGTGTCACAGTAGAGGAGAACGGGGGCCATAACTGGCTTAAATGGACAGGGTTGAAGTCTCTGACTAACTCGTGCAATCCCTGGTCTGTATCCTGCCCACATTGCCCAGATTTTCCTTGGAGAGGATAAAAATCCAGCTTGTCATTTGGTGCTGCGATTGAGTTGAAAATCTTGTACCAATGATTAGTATAGTTGTGGGTACCTGACCCTGTGAGGTTTTAGGGTGCAGGCAGGATTGAAAAGGATACTGAGACAGATTACTGGGGAACAATGAGTTTGTTAGAAAAGTTGTTAATGCCTGGGACAGACAGAAGCAACAGCGGTGTGGGTGTCTCTGGAGATGGGAGTGATTCCTAGTAGGATCCAGCAGCCAGGCTCTTGGATTCCCAGATAGGAAGCAGGGAATGGGGTGGGGAGCAGGGTGTGTCTGGCCTCAATGTTTGCTCACTTCCTAGGTGAGAAGCTAGCAGGTACCTGGGTGGTCAGCATCTGTGAAAGGGAGGAGCCTGAAGCAGGAGCAGCAGCTGTTTTTTGACATTATGCTCTGATTGTAAGCACTTGTTAAGGGTGGTCACATGCCCTCCATGGCCCAGCCTCATCGGCAGTGGTTTTGCATACCTCACTGTCACCTGTCTCCATCACAGCTGTGTGTTGGGCCTGTGCTGTTGTCACTTATGGATAAAATGAACTCAAATGTCAGAGTCAATGTCTACTTCAAGGTCATGGCGGAGAGGGGTCAGGTTGAAACCCAAGTCTGCGCGTGATTCCCATCCCAGACTTGCCCTTCAAGAAAGCCCTTGTTCAATGTTAAAGGTAGCACTCATTAACTAGACCAATGAAGCAATAGTACCGTGTCTGAGGTGAAAGGGACAGTTATTTTCTAATATCTACCCTGGGGCTTTGCTGTAAGAACACAGACACTGCCTTTACCAGGCACTCCAAAACCTCTGAGGGGAGCCCAGAGAAAGCCCTGGCTAGCCAGCATGAGAAAGTAGCTATGCCAAGGCTTTTCATGTTTTAATTTCACTTCTATTGCTGTGATCAAACACCCTATTAAAAGAAGCTGAGGGGAGAAGGGAGTATCTGGCTTGTGATTCCAGGTAATACTCCATTATTTCAGGGAAGTCAAGGCAGAAACTTGAGGCAGATGGTCACATATCTATGAGGAGATAAAGGAGACAGGCATACCATGTTTACTGTTCAACTAGCTACCTTTCTCTTACACACTCCAGGACACAGAAATGGTTACACCCATGTCAAGACAATCCTCCACAGACATACTTAACATGCTAACCTGATCTAAACAACCCTCACTGAGACACTCTTCCTAAGAAGTGATTGTAGGTTGTGCCAAGCTAACCGTTAACACTAACTGATCACGACATGTGAATTTTTTTGCTTTCAGGTCTTTCTGTGCATCAACAGGTCTTCAACAGAGATGATAGGGTCTCTGCTGTTCCATGTATTTTCCTTATCTTTTATTACATTCTTTTTATTTGTGTATTTGTTGGGCACCAGATGCCATGCCAGACCCAGCAGCAATAGCCGGTGAAAGGCACATGACTCCCAAGGACCTCCATGTCTTAAGAGGACACACCCCATGTTTGGTGATGTGTATGAGCAGAGGGCCGTGGGGGCACACAGTGGGTCTAGTTCTTGGACAATCAAAAGTGACCATGAGAGAGAGAGTAGTATGGAGGGAAGAGTTTGTGTTCTTAGGTGAGAAGAAATGGGAACGAACCTAAGCAGACTTAACATATGTGGAAGATGCCAGCGGGACACATAACCCTTCTGGTTCTCGAGACGTTCATGATGGGGGAGAGAAGAGGAAGCAAAAGAACACTTAGATGACAGAGGGCTCAGGGAGGAGGGATGCTCAGAAGGTGGGGTCAGAGACAGGAAGACAGAGAACTGAGGAGCCAGGGGGGGCTCCTAGGAGGAGGTCACTAGGGAGTTGAACTTTGAAGAAGAGATTTAGCACACCCTGGACAAAGAGGACACTTCCCAAAGAGGAAACCAGAAAGGTGGAAACCCGGGGGCATGAGTGAGCATGTCACACTCCAAGGGAGAAAAGGGCGTGTAAGGACTAGAGCTCCAGCTGTAAATGAAATCCTGGCTAACCTGGGGAAGTCCACAGCCTCCTTGTCAGAGGGAGGAGCTTTCATCCAGTGGGGACTGAACTAGAAATCCTTTGAAAAAGACAAGCCCCTTAAATCCAGAAGGCCAGCTGTTTCCCACTTTAAAACAGGCAGCGGATCCATGTTTGCATTTCATTTAAATTTCTCCTTAGCACCCTTGGCATCACAGTGATTAGCTCCTCCTCCTTGGGAATCACAGTGATTAGCTCCTCCTCCTTGGGGGTCATAGTGGTTAGCTCCTCCTCCTTGGGGGTCATAGTGGTTAGCTCCTCCTCCTTGGGGGTCACAGTGGTTAGCTCCTCCTCCTTGGGGGTCACAGTGGTTAGCTCCTCCTCCTTGGGGTCACAGTGGCTAGCTCCTCCTCCTTGGGGTCACAGTGGCTAGCTCCTCCTCCTTGGGTTCATAGTGGCTAGCTCCTCCTCCTTGGGGTCACAGTGGTTAGCTCTTCCTCCTTGGGGTCACAGTGGCTAGCTCCTCCTCCTTGGGTTCATAGTGGCTAGCTCCTCCTCCTTGGGGTCACAGTGGTTAGCTCCTCCTCCTTAGCATCACAGTGGCTAGCTCCTCCTCCTTGGGATCACAGTGGCTAGCTCCTCCTCCTTGGGTTCATAGTGGCTAGCTCCTCCTCCTTGGGGTCACAGTGGTTAGCTCCTCCTCCTTAGCATCACAGTGGCTAGCTCCTCCTCCTTGGGATCACAGTGGCTAGCTCCTCCTCCTTGGGGTCACAGTGGTTAGCTCCTCCTCCTTGGGGTCACAGTGGTTAGCTCCTCCTCCTTAGCATCACAGTGGCTAGCTCCTCCTCCTTGGGATCACAGTGGCTAGCTCCTCCTCCTTGGGTTCACAGTGGTTAGCTCCTCCTCCTTGGGATCACAGTGGTTAGCTCCTCCTCCTTGGGGTCACAGTGGTTAGCTCCTCCTCCTTGGGGTCACAGTGGCTAGCTCCTCCTCCTTGGGGTCACAGTGGCTAGCTCCTCCTCCTTGGGGTCACAGTGGCTAGCTCCTCCTCCTTGGGGTCACAGTGGCTAGCTCCTCCTCCTTGGGTTCATAGTGGTTAGCTCCTCCTCCTTGGGGTCACAGTGGTTAGCTCCTCCTCCTTGGGGTCACAGTGACTAGCTCCTCCTCCTTGGGTTCATAGTGGTTAGCTCCTCCTCCTTGGGGTCACAGTGGTTAGCTCCTCCTCCTTGGCATCACAATGGTTAGCTCCTCCTCCTTGGCATCACAGTGGTTAGCTCCTCCTCCTTGGGTTCACAGTGGTTAGCTCCTCCTCCTTGGGTTCACAGTGGTTAGCTCCTCCTCCTTGGGATCACAGTGGCTAGCTCCTCCTCCTTGGGTTCATAGTGGTTAGCTCCTCCTCCTTGGGGTCACAGTGGTTAGCTCCTCCTCCTTGGGTTCACAGTGGTTAGCTCCTCCTCCTTGGGTTCATAGTGGTTAGCTCCTCCTCCTTGGGGTCACAGTGGTTAGCTCCTCCTCCTTGGGGGTCACAGTGGCTAGCTCCTCCTCCTTGGGTTCACAGTGGTTAGCTCCTCCTCCTTGGGGGTCACAGTGGTTAGCTCCTCCTCCTTGGCATCACAGTGGTTAGCTCCTCCTCCTTGGGATCACAGTGGCTAGCTCCTCCTCCTTGGCATCACAATGGTTAGCTCCTCCTCCTTGGCATCACAGTGGTTAGCTCCTCCTCCTTGGGATCACAGTGGTTAGCTCCTCCTCCTTGGGGGTCATAGTGGTTAGCTCCTCCTCCTTGGGGGTCATAGTGGTTAGCTCCTCCTCCTTGGGGGTCACAGTGGTTAGCTCCTCCTCCTTGGGGGTCACAGTGGTTAGCTCCTCCTCCTTGGGGTCACAGTGGCTAGCTCCTCCTCCTTGGGGTCACAGTGGCTAGCTCCTCCTCCTTGGGTTCATAGTGGCTAGCTCCTCCTCCTTGGGGTCACAGTGGTTAGCTCTTCCTCCTTGGGGTCACAGTGGCTAGCTCCTCCTCCTTGGGTTCATAGTGGCTAGCTCCTCCTCCTTGGGGTCACAGTGGTTAGCTCCTCCTCCTTAGCATCACAGTGGCTAGCTCCTCCTCCTTGGGATCACAGTGGCTAGCTCCTCCTCCTTGGGTTCACAGTGGTTAGCTCCTCCTCCTTGGGATCACAGTGGTTAGCTCCTCCTCCTTGGGGTCACAGTGGTTAGCTCCTCCTCCTTGGGGTCACAGTGGCTAGCTCCTCCTCCTTGGGGTCACAGTGGCTAGCTCCTCCTCCTTGGGGTCACAGTGGCTAGCTCCTCCTCCTTGGGGTCACAGTGGCTAGCTCCTCCTCCTTGGGTTCATAGTGGTTAGCTCCTCCTCCTTGGGGTCACAGTGGTTAGCTCCTCCTCCTTGGGGTCACAGTGACTAGCTCCTCCTCCTTGGGTTCATAGTGGTTAGCTCCTCCTCCTTGGGGTCACAGTGGTTAGCTCCTCCTCCTTGGCATCACAATGGTTAGCTCCTCCTCCTTGGCATCACAGTGGTTAGCTCCTCCTCCTTGGGTTCACAGTGGTTAGCTCCTCCTCCTTGGGTTCACAGTGGTTAGCTCCTCCTCCTTGGGATCACAGTGGCTAGCTCCTCCTCCTTGGGTTCATAGTGGTTAGCTCCTCCTCCTTGGGGTCACAGTGGTTAGCTCCTCCTCCTTGGGTTCACAGTGGTTAGCTCCTCCTCCTTGGGTTCATAGTGGTTAGCTCCTCCTCCTTGGGGTCACAGTGGTTAGCTCCTCCTCCTTGGGGGTCACAGTGGCTAGCTCCTCCTCCTTGGGTTCACAGTGGTTAGCTCCTCCTCCTTGGGGGTCACAGTGGTTAGCTCCTCCTCCTTGGCATCACAGTGGTTAGCTCCTCCTCCTTGGGATCACAGTGGCTAGCTCCTCCTCCTTGGCATCACAATGGTTAGCTCCTCCTCCTTGGCATCACAGTGGTTAGCTCCTCCTCCTTGGGATCACAGTGGTTAGCTCCTCCTCCTTGGGATCACAGTGGTTAGCTCTTCCTCCTTGGGATCACAGTGGTTAGCTCCTCCTCCTTGGGATCACAGTGGTTAGCCCCTCCTCCTTGGGGTCACAGTGGTTAGCTCCTCCTCCTTGGGGTCACAGTGGCTAGCTCCTCCTCCTTGGGTTCACAGTGGCTAGCTCCTCCTCCTCGGGTTCATAGTGGTTAGCTCCTCCTCCTTGGGATCACAGTGGCTAGCTCCTCCTCCTTGGGTTCACAGTGGTTAGCTCCTCCTCCTTGGGATCACAGTGGTTAGCTCTTCCTCCTTGGGATCACAGTGGTTAGCTCCTCCTCCTTGGGATCACAGTGGTTAGCCCCTCCTCCTTGGGGTCACAGTGGTTAGCTCCTCCTCCTTGGGGTCACAGTGGCTAGCTCCTCCTCCTTGGGGTCACAGTGGTTAGCTCCTCCTCCTTGGGGGTCACAGTGGTTAGCTCCTCCTCCCGCCATCTCATACCCTATCTCAGGAAAGCTGTACTTCCTGGCCGAGAAGCCCAGGCTTGGTCCCTTAGTCCTGTAATACATGCAGTTATTTCTGATGATGGTATGCCACTCACCACAAACTTAATCGGTAAAAAATAATGAAACTAGCGAATACATATAATGAAAAGGAGCTGTTTAAGCCAGAAGTTCAAGATGGAGGTGTTGACAAGACCATGTTCCTTCTACAGCTGCAGGGAGACATTTTCCTTCCCCTTCGACGTTCCATAGGCCGCTGTAGCCCTTAGTTCAACCCATAGGCCTTCTCCCTTTCATTACCCGTCAGCTGGCTAGGGACCTTCTGCTCCACCGAGATAAAAAGCATGGCCAGGCAAGGAGAAGCTCATCCGGTGCCGTTCTTTGGGAGACTGTTTCCTATGGAGTTAGGCGGCAAGGAGCTATATCAGTGGGTGGAGGGTAATATACATTCTATTGAAAAAATTCATCATGTTCTGTTTGAGCTCACTGAGAAGCTGGTTGTGGGGTTACCAGCCCACCAACTTCAGACCCCTTCGCTGGAGATGAGCTGCCCCTCCCCCCAAGCATGTGACAGGGAAGAGAGAACAACAAAAGACAAGACATATGCTCTTGGGGAGAAAGTTGTAAGAACCATAGGACCAGGAATCTGCTGGGGGACAGTATTCTAGAAGTGAGAGGGAAGCTTCATCCATGATACCTCAACAATGTGGCTGCTTACACGAGACCTGAACAAGGCTCACACTAACTGAGATCCTAACACGGAAGGGGAAAATCTTATGGGGCTCTAACCCGAGACAAGTGCAGGAGAGTTCGTTTTCCCCAGGGATGAGTCCCCTAATTGGTTAATAAATACTAATTGATCATATATATAACAACACTAAATGAACTCAGTAGGTTGTATTTATCTATTTATGCATGTATATGTGTGTGTGTGTGTGTGTGTGTGTGCACGCGTGCGCGTGCATAAAAGAAAAGCTGTGGATTTGAAATGGGTAAGGTTGGGGGCTCCTGGAAGGCATTGAAAGGAAGAAATGATGTGTTTATATTTTAACTTAAAGAATTAGATTTAAAAAAAAAAAAAAAACAGACTTTGTACTGATGTACATATGAACTCACAGAGCCTGTGGCAGCATGTGTAGGGCCTGCACATGTCTAAGTCAGATGGGTCCCAGCACTGAGAAGGGAAGAGGACACAAGTCTTCACTCATCAATTACCTGCTATCTGCACTTGGTACCTATTTGCAAAAGGAAGGTTAGTGTTCTCCGGTGGAGGTTCACTGGATTTACAAACCACACTTTAGCACACTTACGGGCAGACTCTATGTCCGATAGTCATGTACATCATGAAAGGAACTCAATAGTATTTTTGGAGATTTTTTAAAATCTCATAATGCTTTGTCTGGGCTTTTTAATTTAAAAAAAATACTTTGCAGGTGTCTTGTTTATATATATTATGGTTTCTGGATTTGCATTTTTATGGGATGTCCGATGGCCGTGTCTCTGTATCTACATGTGTTTCTTACACATTTTCTTTGCCTCTGTTTTTTCTCCTGTGTGTTTTGCCCTATTCGGGTCTGATTATTTTACCTTATTTTATGTTTTAAATTGTTTTTAGATACCTGTTTGTTTTCTCATGAGAGAAAGAACGTATGTGGATTTGGATGAGTGGCGAGGATCTGGGAGGAGATGGGGGAAGGGCAAACTATAATCAGAATATATTGTATGAAAACATACATTTCCAATAATTTTTTAAAAAGAAATGAACAAAACTGTTTTGCCCTTGAAAACACCGAGAAGATAAACCACCTCTAACACAAGTCCCTGTCATTTACCCTGCAATAGAAAAATGAGAAGAGTGGGAGATACAAGGAGCCATGGGAATCTCACATAAATGCTGCCTGTCCTGTTTGGGCCAATCACAATCTTTCCTCTTCAGCCCCAGCCACAACAAACCCCCTGTTAGGCAGCCAAGGAAATTATCCCCCCTTAAGAAGAAATGATTGTCGGGTCACTAGAGTTCAGCAAGGCTCGTAATAGCAAAGCATCCAGTATAATGTGTTCCAAGTGGAAGTGGTGGAGGCTGGGAGCCAGTGCAGTCAGCAACCATTCTGTGAAGCTCTCTGGTTATGCCTGTGCAATGGTCAGGAAGGCTGGTGCTAGCATATGGGTAATTTAACTGGCTGTTTGACTAATGATCCTTTTGTCCAGGGTAGCCAAAGCAGCATGGAAAAGTCCACCAGCTTCCAACCAGGGAGTCAAGTTGTTCCTCTCCCGTTATCTTTGCCTATTTACAAAGGAAGATGTCCATGAGAGGGAGTGGTCACAGTAAGAGCTTACTAGGGCTAACCAGAATAAATGGTTTAAAATAGATTTTAACAGTGTGGAAGATCCACATGCTTAGTGTCCTGGGGAGAAGTGGCTTCTGTAGGCTGCCGACCTGACTCAGCAGGTCAAGATGGCTCCGGACTTGGCCTCTGGTATAGGCTACTAGTAAATAGTGCACTGCGCATGCGTCAACTCAAACCCCTCCCGAACAGGGTATGCTAATGAGGTACCACAATCAAGCAGGGTATGCTAATGGAGTACCAGGATCCTGACCAATCGCCCACTCCCGGGTGGGATATGCTAATGTGGTATGCTAATGAGGCACTGCAATTCTGACCAATTGCGCACCTCCACGCGCTACCCCGCCCCCCCCCAGGGCTGAGGGTATATAAGCAGCTTGCCCTAGGTGTTCGGGGTCTCCTCATGAAAACTAAAAGAGCGCTTCTGCAATAAAGGCTGTTGAGAAGGATCCGGTTGTTTGCGTCTTCCTTACTGGTTGAGTGGGCACGACAGGCTTCCCTGTCTGTCTCCACATCACTGCAGCCTCACATTCTACCCTGGTTATTTCCTGGTTCTTGTTGACTGTCTGCCCTCTTCTTAGAAGGGCCAGTGTCATTTCACTGAGCGATCCTGACAATCCAGAAGTCACAAGTTCCTTGGCTTAATCTTTATTGTTTCTAAAGATTTCTTTATTTTTTTTAAAAATTTTAAAATTTTTTTAAAGATTTAAAGATTTCTTTTTTTAAAGATTTCTTTATTTTTTGATTAGGTGTGTATTCATGCGTCTATGTGCCAGAATGTGTACATGTGTGCAGGGGTCTGAAGAAGCAAAAAGAGGCTCTCGGATTCCTCCAGAGCTGGAGTTAATGGTGGTTGTGAGCAACCTGACATATGTACAGGCTGGGATTTTAATTTGGGTCCTCAGGAAAGGCAGCCAATGGCCTTTCCCAATGGCCAAGCCATTTAACTGTAAAGTCTCTTTGCTACATAAGGTAACATTGATAGGTTGATGGACCCCTTTGAGACAGACATCAGCCAACCTCCTGACATACTCTAATACCTCAAGATGACTAGGATTTCCAAGTAGTAGAACAATGCAAGCTGGACTATCTACCAAACTTCCACAGCATCCCTGGGGGTTGTTTGTGAAATTAGGTGAAGTTTCTCAGAAAAACAAAGAGGGAAACCACACATTCCCCACCCTATCCTTAAGTGTTTTTATTTCAACTTGTGGTATTAATTAGGGATGGTTATAATAATGAAGTTAAGACAATGCATGCCCAAGGCAGCTGGTGTAGCATATAAAGTTCTGTATCCCAAAGCCATAGATAGCTCAGTTCCTAGTTCTCACACATGCTTTGATTCTGGGTAAGTCCCCTCATTTCTCTGGGCCTTAATTTCCACATTGGTAAAGTACAATGGTTTTGTCATTACGGGCTTTTATGTATTACTGTGGTAAGCCGTTGTATTTGTTTATAACAGGGTCTCATGTATCCCGGGCTGACCTCTAGCTCACTACATAACTGGGGATGTTCTTACTCTATGATCCTCCTGTCTTAATTTCCCACAGGCTGGGGACAGAATCTGAGTTTATGCATGCTAGGCTAGTACTTTACTACCAGCTGAGTTACAGGCCCAATACCAGTTAGGTTTTGGTTTTTTCTTTTGAAATTAATTTTTATTGGATATTATTTACATTTTAGATGTTATCCCCTTTCCCCATTCCCCGCCCCCAGAAACTCCCTATCCCATCCCCCCTCCTCCTGCTTCTATGAAGATGTGCCCCCACACACCCACCATTTCCACCTCCCAGCCCTTAAATTCCCCCACACTGGGGCATCCAGCCTTCACTGGACCAAGGACTTCCTCTCCCACCTATGCCCGACAAGGCCATCCTCCCCTACATATACAGCTGGAGCCATGGGTCCCTCCCTATGTGCTCCCAGGCTGGTGGTTTAGTCCCTGGGGAGCTCTGGTTGGTTGGTATTGTTGCTCTCCCCATGGGGCCACAAACCCTTTAACTCCTTCAGTTTTCTCTCTAACTCCTCCATTGGGAACTCCATGATCAGTTCAATGGTTAGCTGTGAGTATCTGCTTCTGTATATGTCAGCCTCTGGCAGAGCCTTTAAGGAGACAGCTATGTCAGGCTCCTGTCAGCATGCCCTTCCTGGCATCCACGTCAGCATCTGCCTTTGGTGACTGCACATGGGATGGATATCCAAGTGCAGTAGTCTCCAGACTTGCAGGAAGATCAATGGAATAGAATTGAAGACCCAGAAATGAACCCACACACCTATGGTCATTTGATCTTTGACAAAGGAGCTAAAACCGTCCAGTGGAAAAAGGACAGCATTTTCAACTAATGGTGCTGGTTCAACTGGAGGTCAACATGTAGAAGAATGCAAATCAATTCATTCTTATCTCCTTGTACAAAGCTCAAGTCCAAGTGGATAAAGGACCTTCACATAAAACCAGATACACTGAAACTAATAGAAGAGAAGGTGAGGAAGAACCTCAGATACTTGGGCACAGGGGAAAAGTTCCTGAACAAAACACCAATGGCTTATGCTCTAAGATCAAGAATTGACAAATGGGACCTCATAAAATTGCAAAGCAAAGGACACTGTCAATAGGACAAAATGGCAACCAACAGATTGGGAAAAGATCTTCACCAATCCTACATCTGATAGATGGGTAATATCCAATATATACAAAGAATTCAAGAAATTGAACTCCAAACAAATAACCCTATTTTAAAATGGGGTACAGAGCTAAACAAAGAATTCTCAACTGAGGAAACTCGAATGGCTGTGAAGCACCTAAAGAAATGTTTGGCATCCTTAGTCATCAGGGAAATGCAAATCAAAACACCAGTTAGTTTTAAATGATACTGCATTGCTTTCCCCATGCAGTACAATAGGAAGAGAAGGTGTCGGCTCAGTTCACCAGCATGAAGCATCCTTCTGGAACATTTGGCAATTTCTTTTCTCCTCTCTATGCACTGATGTTACAATTACTTAAAGCCGTATGTTTAGACTTATATCTCATCTCCTGGACCTTCCTTAAGTGTTGCTCATTTCCACTGGACTCCCTGGGGGCTTGAGCCTATTTGCATTAGACGGACTCCCATTTCTTACCTAGTTGAAGTTTCTGGAGCTGGGAGTCATTAGCCTTACTTCCTGTCTCAGATTCATCATTGGCTGATGGCAAGACCTAGGGGAATTGCTTAATGTAATCTATAAAACATGGACAATTACATGTCCTCCGTCCACCACACGGGCATGTTATGGGGGCGTCAAATGAGGTAACAGCTGTAAAAGTTCCTCACAAAGTATAAGACCTCTCAAGGCAACATGATGTAGCTATTTTAATATCTTTAAGCAGATAGTCTTTGGGAGTTGTTCTGAAACTTCTTGTATGTATGTGTTCTAGCATGCTTTATATACGTAAGTCTGTATCTGTGTGCCTGTGCTGGTATTAATGTATGTGCATTTTAGAAGAGATTTATTATTGATGTGTATGAGAGTGTATCTCTCTCTCTCTCTCTCTCTCTCTCTGTGTGTGTGTGTGTGTGTGTGTGTGTGTGTGTAGCTTGTCAAAGCCAGAAGAGGAACCCCCTAGAATTGGAGTTATAACCACTGGACATGGGTGCTTGGAACTGAACTTGGATCCTCTAGAAGAGCAAGTGCTCTTAACTATTAAACACCCCCCCCACCCCATGTGTGAGTGTGTGTGTGTGCATGTGTATGTGTGTGCACTCACATGTGCGTGCATGTGTGTTGTGTATTTGCCTTCAGAATTCATTAGCTTTCAGAAAAATCAGACAGGGCTGTGCCTCCATCACCGGTTTTCTTCATTCACCCCCCTCCCCCAGCTCAGTCCTGGCTGTAGGGAGCAATTATTAGTTTTTCAAGCCTTTCCTTCAACCTCCTCTGTTGTAAGCCACTCTCATTTTCTCATTCTTAGCTCTGGGCTAACATGTTAGTTCTGTCCTGGGGGGCTCCGGCAGCTCAGGAATCCCTTCATATTTGACAGGAAGACGTTCTGTTAGCTCAACTCCACAGAGCAACACACTGGTTTCCTGGCCCTCCATAGATACCTAGGGAGTTTTGTTACATAGTACAGGGGAGTATTTCCAGAAACCATGTGGTAAGGAAAAGAGATATCTAATGCCTTGTTTGTTTTTCTTTCTGAAAAAACAAGCAAACAAACAAACAAACAAAAAAACTTTGGCCATGCCAGGTAGGTAAGGAGAAAGCAGGTACATCATATGTTTGCAATGCCAGCTTTGTGTTTTGGTTTTGTTGTTATTGTTTTTCTTCCAAGTAAAGATTTGCTTCTTTCCCTTCTGACTCAGGAATACCACGTGATCCTTGAGTTGTTTGATAAGAAGTTACCTGTGGATGCTAAGCAGATAAGAGGTTTAATGTGCTTTAGTTCTGGATGGGAAACCTTAGGCCTCCCTCACCCACAGTCTGTTGCAGGGCTGGGCTCGACTGTATGTACATTTCTGCCTGTAGGTTAGGGAAGATTGGAGCCAGATTTTGAAGCTTGAGTTACTCTGATCTCAGCCAAACCTCCAAAGAGCGCCTTGTTCACTCCTCTTGGCATTTTGTTAAGTGTCAGAAGTATTCCATTAGTTATCGGAGCGAAGATCACATTCGCTGTGAAGAATGCTGTGTTGAACCCTCTCCAAGCCATTCAAGAAGAGAGATACGGCAGGCCGTGGAAAAAGCCTGCCTGCAATATGTATGATCCAGAGGGTGGGGATCCTGGCTTGGAATATGGAACCCTGGAGCTTCAGGGCACTCCTAATGGTGGCCTCAATTGCCTTCATTAAGGATGGAGGTGAATTTCCTATGTGAGCAGTCAGTGTTTCCTTCCCTGGTACTACCTGCAGGAGCCTGTGCATGCTGTTCAATCTGTCACAGTGGTGAAGTTCCGTTCTCTGTGTTACTTTAGTCACAGCCATCCCAGGGACACTGAGCTGAGATATAGATGTCCACACTCTCTTGCTGTTGTGCAGGGCAGGGTGGGACTTGAACCCACAGTTGTGACTGCAGGTGCCTCACTATGGGAGAGGCATGGCGGGTGGCTGTTGGAGTTACTGTATTCTCAGCCTTCTTTTGGTTCTGTCAAAGATATCAGCCCCAGCCCCTAGAGTCTCTACGTGCTTACTTATCTGGAAGAGGGTCTTGGCAGATGTGATTAAGTTAAGCATTTTGGGATAGGGAGATGATCCTGAATTAGCCAGGTAGTCTTCTTATTTTCAATTTTCAAATTAATTTTAAGTAGGCATACAGAGCAGTGGGTTTCATTATGATATTTTCATACATACATGTTAATATCCTCTGACCATAGCAGAGTGCAATCTATTGTAATGGTGGGGGAAGAGAGGGTAACAGGACATATGTGACGTCAGCGGAGATGTCACATTTAAGCAGGAAAAGGGACCAGCAAGAGGGGGGATGAGAAGGAAAATGAGGGGCAGTGGGGGAGGAGACTTAAATGCAGCCTTGAGAATCCTTATAAGACTGGGAAGATAGACATATAAGCAGACAGAGGACAAGGTCATGTGGAGGCCAAATAGAAGTCTTCAGGTGCTGCTCCTGAAGACTGAAGGGATTCGGTCACAAGCTAAGGGGGCTGCTGGCAGTCACCAGGAGCTGGAAGAGATTTTTAAAGAAAGGATAGCTGTGGGTTACATAGTGGTAGGGATATATTATAGAAAATGTGTTTGGGGGGATTTAGTTGCTCTATGGACATTGTAGAGTCTATTACACAAACCAAGATGGCTATGTCAGTAGGTGAAAGAATCTTATATAACCATTGTTGTGCGTCCTTTACTGAAGACAGCATGCGGCACAGGATTGCAGGCCAGAGGGATCAAGGTCTTGTGAGTACTTGGCTTTCAGCAAACAATGCCAACTTCAAACATCACGTCTGGGGCTATGAGGGTATTCACTGGTTTTCTGAGAGTTTGCCAGAGTGACTAAGGAAGTCAAGTCACCATCTGAGACGCTGGCTTAACTTCACAGTACTCACGTGTAAAGCGTCCACATTGCCCTCCCTTTTTCAATAGTATGAGAAACATTCTATGCTTAGATAGACAAATGACAGTCCTTAAGTTCTAGTGTGTGTGTGTGTGTGTGTGTATAGGTACTTTAGTATGTGTGTAGTGGGGGCGGTGTTTGCAGAGGTCTGAGGACAACCTTGTTGTTCCTTGGATACCATCTACTGTTTCATTGAGACAGAGTCTCTCACTAAGCTAGAACTTGCCAAGCAGGCTAGTCTGTCTGGCCAGCAAGTGTCTCCACTTATCCAACATTAGGACTACAAACACTGCCTTTTGTGAGCAGTGGGGGGCATGTTATTCATTTGTTGGTTTGTTTTTTAATATGGCTCTAGGGCTCAGATCTAGGTCCTTAAGCTTGGAAGACAGGCATATTACTAACTCAGCTATATCCCCAATCCAAAGCCCATGTTCTTAACTACTGAGATTCTCTCCCTGTCTCCTGCCTCTATGCTAGCTTCCTGGTCCAGGCCAAGCCAAGCCCTCTGGGACCTTCTGTTTCCTCCTATGGCTGCCTTCCAGACACAAAATGTTTTCTTCACCTTCCCATGAGTTTTTCCTTGTAAAAGCATCTGGTCCTCATGGGCCCTATGGATGCTGCAGCAATGGGCAGACAGAGCCCTTTTCCTCAATGAACATAGCAGGTAGTCCATCATCTTCCAGTGTGAACTTGGCATTTAAAACCTGTACCAATTACATCTGCTTTTGCTCCTTAAGAGCTTACCTGTCATCCATTCAATGGCATGAATATCATTCATAAATGATATCTGTGCACACAGAGTAACCAGCTGAGCAGACTGTTTAGTGTCACATAGCATCAGTTTCCTCATTAAAAAAAAATGAGAGAGATGAGCTATTTCACCATTTGTGTGATAGTTAAGTGGTGGTAACATGTATGAGACACTAGCAGGTGTCTGACATGACAGCTATTTGAATACTGCATATATTATTTAAATATACTGTGCTAAATATTTTTAGAGATTGGATAAAACCCTAGGAAGAACTTCTGCATCTTTCACTTAGCTTATGGTAAGAGATATAGCTTTAAGTTTAAGGAAACCCTTTAATGCAAAGAATCTTCATTATTATGCGTGATTCCCCCCCCCCCATTTTTTCTAATGAAGAAAAAGATGAAGTGACCTATGGTAATTTGACACACAGAAAGTGGTGTAAGGAGCTTAGAGATGGCTCAGTTGGTGAAGTGCTTGCCTTGCAAGCACGAGGTCTTGGGTGCTATCCTCAGGACCCATGGAAAAATACTAAGTGTGATGGTGAACACTTGTCATCCAATTGCTGGGAAGCAGAGACAGGAGAATCTCTGGGGATTGGTGGTAAGCCAGCTTAGCCTGGCAGTCCTGTGGCAGAAAGAGATTCTGACTGAAAGGAACAAAGGAGGAAGAGGGGGAGGAGGAGCAGGAAGAGGAGAAGAAAGAGGAAGAGGAGGAACAAGAGGAGGAGGGAAGAGGGGGAAGAAGAACAAGAGGAGGAGCAAGAAGAGGAGGAGGAGGAGCAGGAGAAACGATACTCAAGTGATATGTGTCCTCTTACCTCCACATACATAAACACACATGTGTACCTGCACATAGACACACAGACACACAGACACCCCCCCCCCCAGAAAATGTCATACAAATTCAGAGGCATCCAGAATTCAAGGGAAATAGCATTGCTTATGCTATGAGCCCATCTCATAAAAGATGCTCAGAAACCATAATTCGTGTTAGAACCATTATCATTGTTATGTTAATGAATTCAGCAGAACTTGCAGAAAATCAATCTTAAGCTTTGTTTTGTTTCATTTTTCTCAGCCTATAGAGGGTCAGCCACTGGGCAAGGGGCACTGTGAGAAGCCTCAGGGGAGAGGGGTTAGGAGTCAACATTCACTCAGCATCTGCTCTGGCCAGGCCCTTTGCCCTACAGGTAATCCCATTCAGTTTCCCCTTAAACCCCTGTAGTTCCAAGAGCCACCAGGCTCGGATTACAACCCACATTGGCAGCAGCTTGGACTCCCAAGAGGGCTTCTCTTACTCATACTGGAGCAATGAATGCATTCACTGTTCCTTCATGCAGAGCCATTCCGCAGCTCTCAGTGCCATGTTTGGCAGTCAGCCTCCGCTGTGGTCCCCACGTGGAAGAGGTCAGAGGCTCTGCAGTGCAGTATTCATGGGAACAGCCACTAGGGAGTAGCCACTGGGGCCACACCTTGATCTTAGCACTTCCGGGGAACGATTTCACCAAGTCTGTATAATAGCCAGTTGGAGCAGGCATGCTGGCTAGAAGGGCTGTATAGAGACTTGTCCTTGGTTACACAGGTCACGGAAGGCCCAGCAGGCAAAGCTGCTGATAGAGCAGCTGGGCTCTTTGTACATCCCATGTAAACACCTCTGTGCCAGTCAAACCCTTGCCCCCCCATACCACCTCCAGGGATGCTTTGCTTAGCAGAACATAGAATGTGGAGACCATCTTTGCTTGAATGTCTCCGGCATCTACTAGTTTATTTCTTGCTTTTGAAAATCCCAAAGGAAATCTCTTTCTCTGATTCAAGTCATTTCCCCAATAGGAGGGCACACACCATGCACTCTCAGGTGCCCTCCTGTAATGAGTGTGACATGCTTTGTTCTAAGTCCATCTTTACTGATGTTTGACCATCGATGGTTCTGCCGTGTGGGAACCGGTTTCCTCTAATGCCCATTTGCTTGTCCTTGTTCCTTCTTTTTTTGTATCACATTAAATAACACACCTCAGAGCAGTGTCACCCAGAGCCCAGGGTCACCCAGGTACACAGCACCGGCGAGCAGTGTGTGACTTGCTCTTAGGGACAAGGCTGGTTTTGCATATAATTCTGAAGAAGCAGATGCTTGTAGAGCATGCCGGGAATCAAAGTCTCCTCCAGGGCTAATTCCCAGGGGGACTGGGTCTGTTCTGAAGGTTGCTGCTTCAGTTTATTTCGGAGGGTGGTAGTGTGAGGGCACCACCCTATGAACTTCATCAATGTAGCAGGCAGTCAATGGGCCAAAGTCTTCTTAAAGCCTGGCTTTCTTATGAGGGGCTGGAAAGAAACTCAGTAGTTAGGATTGCTTGCTGCTCTTCCAGGGGACCTTAGTTCAGGTCCCAGCATCTCTTTTTCAGTGGCTCACAACTGTCTGTAACTCCAGCTCCAAGGTAAGGGCATCCAGTGCCCTTTTCTAACCTTTACAGACACCAACACACTTGTGCCATGCACATGTATACAGAGACAAGCATATATACACATAACTATAAATAAAATCTTCTAATAAAAATTTTGGAGTGGGAGTCACTAGCAAGTCCCTCCCACTCTCCTCACCTGCAGAGAGCAGTGGGAGAGGGAGTCCCTTCCTTCATGCAGGCTCAGAACAAGCCTTTCAGTGGACTCTCACTCTGTCTTTTACCCCTCACCTTAGCCAGTCGTGGGGCACAGAGGCAGGTCTGATCAAACCCTCAGCATGGTTTTGTGACACAGTAGTCAGCCAGGAAAGCTGTGGTTTTCGCCATCTGAAATTTTACTTCACTGAGTGGCCAGAGTTTTGCTTCTTATCTTTTGTAGACACCAAATAATTTATTGCTGAGACCCAGCCTGGCAGGCACCGCAGTCTTCTGAACTTCTAAAGGGGCATCTGCGCTCAACCCAAACCACTTGCTCAAAGCCTCTTTGAACTCTGGCTGCACAAGATCTTCTTCCCCTTTTGGCAGCGGGTGGGAAAGAAACAAGGAGCTTCAGGGAAAATAAGGCTCTTCCAGCCCTTAGCCACAAACGTCTTCCTGCCCAGCTTGCTTCAGCTTACGGCCTGGAATACATGTGTTTCTGTACCTCGGTTCTGTTCCCTCTTAACTTCCTCCCTGTAATTTAGAGCTCTGAGAATTTTCTAGGTAGCCACTGGCTACCTGTCTAATTTTGTTAGCTCTCTTTGCTTCCCACCCGTGTACCTCCGGCTGGTTTATTGGAGCTCAGAACCTTTGGTCTCTATGAATTAGCCTAGAGCTGTGGGCTTTACTGGCCCATTGGTCAGAAATGCAAACATTTAAGCTTTCTGCCTCTCACGCGTGTTATTTCAGCAAATATTTAGAGTGCTTCTGTATCAGACTTGGGCTTAGCTCAGGATTATACACACATATATAGCAATGGACGAGCCTGGCCCTGCAGAAGCTAAAGGTGTAGGAGGAAGCTGAATCTTAACACTGCCCAGCCAGAGTGTTAATATCACAGCCAAGAAGGATGTGCAGGCTGCCTAGTGAGGGCACTCGTAATGGGGCAAAGACCAGGAGCCTGCACTAGTGCACAGGTGTACCCATGAGGCAGTATTCCAAGTGGAGTCAGGTTGTTGGGGACCTGGTGGGTGATACATTGCTTTTGGGGTTCAGGATACAGGAGGAACTGAAGACTAGAGAGTAGACCAAGAAGATTTAGGACTCCTGATGGAAGGTATCAGATAACTTCAAACCTAAACTCCCTTTGAACTGAACTTTGTTCTCTAGCCAGAGATGAGTCACAAAAAGGGCTCGTTTATTTATCTTATGTGTGAGTGTGCGCAACACAAGGTGTGCATGCATTTGTATGTAAGCCTACATTAGATGAGATGTCTATTTTTTTTTTTTTTTTTTTTTTTTTGGAATTTTTGAGACAGAATCTTTAGCATTTGGAGCTCAACTAAACTGTCTGGCCAGCAGGCTGGATTTCTCATAGGTTCTGAGGACCACACTCAGGTTATGACACTTGGAAGGCAAACATTTTATTGACTGAATCATATCCTCAGCTCCCATAAAAGTGTCATATATAGAGGGTAATGACTATGACCAGGTCAATGTGGGAAAAATCAAAAGTATAAGAGGCTTCTCAACTGGGTACTTCATGGATGGGTTGGTTCTAGCCACACAGGGACTGTGACTAGGCATGCTCGTCTTCTCTGAAAATCAAGTAGTGGACATTTTATAATCCCAACTCTTCTTTCCACAGAGAGGTTGGGTTCTAAGAAGCCTCGCCCAGGTTTGGGATTTGATGACTCTTGGTGATGTAGAATCTCCCAGAGTACCCACCTCTGCCATAGACAGACATTTCAGAACCTTTTGATTCCTGATCACTCCAGCTTTGGGGGCTTCCTGTATGTACATGAGTGGGTATTTTGTGTCCCTTCTTGAAGCATCTGCGTGTATAAGGACTAAGAGTCCTCACTGAGTTCTCTCTTGGCCACTGCATCAGGACTGCTCTGCCAGGAGACATCTGCTTCTGCTCCTTAGGGCACAGTGATAGACTGGGTGGGTTTTGTAGACTCAATGCAAAACAATTCAGAATTTTGCATATTGTGTTCATATATTGAAAGCCCTTGTGTGTGTGTGTGTGTGTGTGTGTGTGTGTGTGTGTGTGTGTGTGTGTGGTGTGAGGAGGCAATGGCAGTAAAAAGAGGAGGAACTCAAGTGTGTCTGCCTCTACTCCATCCTCTTAGTCTTGTTTTTTTTAAAAAAAAATTATTATTTTATATGTATGAGCGTTTTTGCTTGTGTGTATGTACCATGTGCATGCAGCACCTGTGGACGCCAGAAGACAGCTTTGATCCCCTAGAACTGGAGTTCCACATGCTTGTTAGCTGCCATGTGTCTACTGGGAATCAAACCCGGGTTCTCAGGAAGAGCAGCCTCGGGAAGATGAGTGCTCAGACATCTCTCCAGTCTCCCAAGTCCTGTTTTGGGCATGCGTACATTTGCTGTGTGTGTTAATTCCTTTGTTCATAATCTCTCTCTCTCTCTCTCTCTCTCTCTCTCTCTCTCTCTCTCTCTCTCTTTCTCTCTCTCTCTCTCCTCCTCCTCCTTCCCCTCCCCCTCCCTACTTCCCTCTCCCCCCTCCTCTCTCACATGAATAGGAACTCTTTAATATCCTGAGTTTAGTTCCTTTGTCCCCTGTTTCTGTTTTGGGGGGAGCTTGTTACATCTATGTATGTGCACCTGGCTTGCCCTTTAACCATCTTCCTCCAGAGTCTGAATGGGTCATAACTTAGCTGGTTCCAGATTCTCCTGTTGAAGGGCATATACACTATGCTTCAAGTTTACAGTCCATGGTCACAATTTGGGTAGGAACATGGCTTACTGCCGTGACCCGACCAGCTGACATGTTGGTAACAGACTTTCCACAGAGCCTGTGGTTCTCTCTGATGCACTCAGAGCTGCAGCATCCGCCTGATCTCCGTTTGTTCCCTCTCAGTTTCTCTCTTGTCTGACTGCTACACAGACTACTGCTGGAAGGAAGAATGATTCCAGGTTCTAACTCCTCTCCATCGCCTGGAGGATAGGCTGTGCTTCTGCCCTCTGCAGCCTGGAGGTTGGCTCTTCACCCACACCGCCCACACCTAAAGATTTCTTTCCCCTTGCGGTAATTTTACTTTGTTTCAAGACAGGATCATACATGGCAGCACAGGTTGTCCTGGGAACTCACTATTGTAGCACAGACTGGCCTTGAACTTCCAGTCATCCTCCTGCCACAGCCTCATAAGTGCTGAGTTTATAGGTGCATGCCACCATGCCTAGTCTGTGATATCTGGCTCCTTTCTGATATTGCAATCCTCAATGTCATTCTGGAACTGAGCTCTGGGAAAGAGATGTGCTTGCGGGCTCAGACCATCCCTCCTGCTAGAGTACCAGGGATGCTGCAGGTTCAGCAGCATGTGATGTGGGGTCCTAAACCCTTATTTTTTGCACATCTGCCAGCACCGAGAAAGACAGCTGTTAGAGGTAGTTCCTACTGTCCTTTGTGTGTCGTGTGTGTTTGTGTGTGTGTGTGTGCGCGCACGCGTGTGTGTACATGTGTGCACGCATGCTCACAAATCTTTTTACTTACTTTTTTGTTAGAGATATCTCTGTAGCCCAGGCTGGCCTCAGATGCACTATATAGCTGGAGATGACTTTGAATACCTGACCCTTCTTCTTCCACCTCCCAAGTGCTGCGATTACAGGTGTATGCTGCCACACCTACTTTCTGAGTACTTGGGAAAGAACCCAAGGCTTTGTGTGTGGCCAAACAAGCTACCTGCCAACTAAGGTATAGTCCTAATTTCTAAACACCCTCAGGATGGCTTTTGCTTTTAGATTGTATTTATCTGTTCTTTGAGGATTCCACGCATGTACATAGTGTTTTTTGGTTCTCTCTACCCTCTGAGCCTTCCAGGTCCTCCAGATACCCCAGAAGTCCCCCACCCGATTGGAGCTACCTATATGTGCATGCGTGTAGGCCATTCAGTAACATAGCACCTACCAGAGGCCACACCCCCAAAGGAAAAGGACTCGTTCTCTCAACCAGCAGCCATCAACTGCCAGTAACTTGCAGCTAGCGCTGGGGTCTCTTGAATCCCTCCTCCACCCACACTGGAGTGTTGACTGGTTTGATGTTGCACAGGTTTCTGTGTAGAAAGCCTACAGCCTGCTCTGGGTTCGTGAGTGCTGCCATGCCCAGAAGGCATTGTTTTACTACCGCACTAAAAGCCTTTTTAAGAGATAACATTTGGTCTTACTGATGAACTGGGAATGTCGGGTCTTCATCGCAAATCCCAGTCTTCTTCCTGCTTCTCCTAGCTTTGAGGACCACAAGGAAGGAGGGGAGAGCAGGAAGATGCCCATGTGTATCTTGAGCCAGGAGTCGAGGGCAACCTTCAGATGCAGCATCTCTGCACTTGGCAGGCAGGGGTGTACAATGCATAGCATCACACTTCCCCAGGCGGGAATTTGGTGCCAAGACTAGGCTGTAAAACACTGGCTTGGTAAGTGGTTTTGCTTGAAGGAGACAGTACAGAGTTCAAATGTGGCAGGAAGAGCCCTTCTACCCCTGTGGGCACTATCCATTAGATACAGTACAGGCCATGTTTTCAACAGAATCTAGCACAGGGACTTCATCCAACCGTATGTCAGTCTGCTCTCTCAGGGGATACGATCCTTCTGCCTCCAAGCATCCTTGCCATATTCTCTGGGGAAAGACTTATTTCTTCTAGCTACCTGACTGATATATCTATGTGCAAGGCATGTTATTTCTCTGATTGTGGAAAACCCTGGACCTCCCTGGAAAAGCCTCGCAAGGAGACTTTGGCATGCGCTGGGTAATAGGGCTCTTAGGTGACCCCTGTGTAGAGTCCCCACCCCCACCGCTTTCAGGCTCCCTTTCAGAGGCTGGCAGTCACAGGGGTTGTTGCACCCTCGGATGTTGGGTCCTTGAATGTGGTTAATGTTAGCACAGCTGAGGGGCTGGGCCTCTTGCAGGGACCTGGCTGAGCTTTAGGGAAAAGAGAATGGAAATAAACAGGGAAGGTATAAGAAACATAAATAATCCCCCACTGCCTGTTCTACTCTATGCTGACAACCATCTATCTCTTACAAGAGGCTGTCAGCCTTGCCTGGGTGGTTTTTAAGCTGAGATGGGCATGCACAGATTGGAACTCTAACTTTTTCATGCCTTAAAAAAAACAAAACAAAACAAAACGCATGTGTGTGCATTTGCATGTTCATATGTGTGCAGATGTGCATGGGTGTGGCCTGGGTAATATTTCTTAGTTGGCACACATCTTTTTTTTTTTTTTTTTTTTTTTTTTTAAGACAGTTTCTCACTAGCCTGGAACTCACAAGTAGATCAGGCCATCTGGTCAGCAAACACTAGGGATCTGACTATCGCTCTGCCTCCCCAGTGTGGGGATTTCAAACCCACCTCACCATGCCAAGCTGGTTAAATGTAGGCTCTGAGATTAAACTAGGATTCTCGTGCTTGCCAGGCAAACACTTGGCTGGCCCCGCTATCTCTCCAGCCTATCTCAGCTATTCTCCAGCTAGTCTTGTTCTGAGAATAGGTGTCTGATGCTCAGAAGGTTCTTACCCAACAAAGAACATTTTGATTCCGACTTAGAGGGAGGTGGCCTTGTCTGTAGGACCACAATTGATTCATGCTCTTTAGATAAAATATAACATTTCATTTCATCTTAGGATATTTATCACTCAGCCTTCTGACTCTTTTATAGCCAAGAAATGAGAGAAATGCAGTAGTTAAGGAAAGGAACTTGCGCTGGGCAGTGGTGGTACACGCCTTTAATCCCAGCACTTGGGAGGCAGAGGCAGGCGGATTTCTGAGTTCGAGGCCAGCCTGGTCTACAGAGTGAGTTCCAGGACGGCCAGGGCTATACAGAGAAACCCTGTCTCAAAAAAAAAAAAAAAAAAAATGAAATAAAATAAAAAATAAAATAAGGAAAGGGACTTGCTTCCCGTGGGTATCAAGGACCAGAACCACTCATTTGTGCTTTTCAGTTTTTAGTGATTAGTTATTATTTTTAACTAAATTAATTTTATGTGTGTGGGTGTTTTGCCTGCATTGATGTCTTTACACAATGTGTGTGCAGTGTCCAGAGGCCAGATCTCCTGGGACTGGAATTACGGAAGGTTGTGAGCTACTATGTGGATGATGGGAATTGAACCCATGTCCTTTGCAAGAGCAGCCAGTGTGCTTAATCTCTGAGCCATCTCTCTAGCACATCAGTGGTTCATTAGTAAAAGTGAAAACCTATTATGTACTAGTCATCGTAGTAGGCTATGGTGATCCTGACAAATAAGACCCAGCCCCCAGGGAACCTGTTTCTAGTGACTCAGGCAGGAATATAAGGACACATAAGAAAATAAGGCTATACTCTGATAGCTCAGGGGTCCAATGGGAGGCCAAAGAAGGGCATCTTTTCTGTAGAAGAGTGCTTTGGGGTTTGGATCAGGCCAAATGTTGCTGAAAACCTCTGTAGAAGCTAGGTGTGCATTTCTGGTTCTGTTCTGGGAAGGCAGCATGAGAGGAAAAAAAAATACAAACCGAGGCTGGGAAGCCTGTGGAGAAACCACAAGCACAGCAGCAGGGCTGGTCCATCCAGGGCCTAGGGGACAGAAGGTTACAGTAGGCATCTGCACTGGCCAAGCCAGAGCATGTGGAGAAGAGGAGCAAGTGCAAGAGCCAGTTCGTGTCTGGCCTGGGCTGCTGTAGGCTGATCAAACAGTCCTCACAGAGTGGTCCCTAACGAGTAACAGCATCTCCCTAGGCTTGTCAGAAATACAGATTCTCGGAGGCCCAGGTCAGACTTAGCAGGTGGAGCTTCCCAATCTATTGTAGCGAGTGTTCTAGGTGAGTTTAATGGTCACTCAGAGGGAGGCAGTGAGGAACTAGAAGGGCAGTAGTCTATAATGCTGAGCCCAGACTGGAGTGTGCTGGTTCTAGATGCGGGTGGGTGGGTGGGTGGCAATGTCTAGGAGCTACTGCTGAAGCCTTCCAACTGCTGCAGGGTGACACCAAAGGGCTTGTCACAGTTGCAGAATCAGGCCTCCTTCAAACCTGACAAATCACAAGCTTATTGTGACCGCACGCACGCACGCACGCACGCACCCACGCACCCACGCACCTACACCTACACCTACTAGGAGATTTACTTCCATCCCAGAGGCTAGCCTAGAGGCAGGAATGGGGGTTGATGCTCAGGATTGTGGTAGAGTCAAGATGACCAAACTGTGACATGATCTTTATGAATGAGTTTGGGCTTAGCACTGAAGTTAGAGTGAGGCAGATTCCTAGCATGTAACAAATAAACAGCATCACTAATGGCTTCAGCTGTCATTAGTGATGGAGGGTATCTCCAGAAATGTCACATCCTAGTGATTCACTGAGCCTGAACCTAGTTCTGACCCCATTAGGAGAAACTGAGGCACAAAAATCAAGTAACTTACTGAAGGCTCCTAAGCGAGCCCTCTGGCCTCTTCTCCAGTAGTGGCAGAGCTGTGGTTCAAACCCATGGTTCTTGGCTTATGTGTGTGTCTTAGACCACCACTCTCACTTCTCTGAACTCTGAACTGTAGCTTTTCAGCCGTATTGCCTGTGGCAGTTTCATATGTTTCACAAAGACCCTGACTGAGAGCCACACAGGAGGGAAGGGTTTATTTGGCTTACAGTTCCAGGCGATGGATCATTATTATGGGGACATCCAGATAGAAACGATTCCTTCTGAGAACAGGTGGGAATGAGTGTATCCGTGCTGCCTGCTTGCCCTTTCCACTCTTACATACTTCAGGGTCCAACATAAGGAATGGCGCCACCCACAGTGGGCTGGGTCTTCCTATATCAACTAACAAGGCCTGCCTACAGGTCAATTTAACCTATTTAATTCTCTTTCCAGGTGACTACAGGTTACTCTAAATGCTGTGGAATTAACAGGTAAACCTAACCAGCACATTGCCTAACTTTTTGCAAGTAGCTAAAATTGTGTCAAGTGGAACTTCTAAAGTGAAGAAGTTCCACAGCTCGGTTCTGGGAGACAAAGCTTAAGAAGGAGCCAACTTATTCCCCAGGGCAGAGCTACTGCATGCTCTCCCTGAAGGGTTAAATAGCCACATGGACCCCCAGACACATCTGTGCTTATTGTGACAACTCTGTGTAAATTTATCCCGTTCTGTGGAGGCCCCCTGCAAGTGGCCAGATGGTCTCTGTCTTGGTGAGGAAGAGGCCACCATGAACCACCAGGATGGTTTGCTCTGCTGGGTCACAAGGAAAACAAACGTGGTCTCAGCCAAGTGGGGACAACTCTGTTGTTCACCCAGAGTTGGGAGCCGAGGTCTCAGAAATCAAATTGCTCACAATCCTATGTCTGGCTCGCTTGCTCATTCTTAGTAGTCTGTTTATCGGGATGAAATGAACATCTAATGCTTTCACATCACTGTCTTTTCAGAGGTGTGGTTGTTTCAAGAGATTTCGAGTAGTTTGAGGGGATTGGCAAGAACTATTCTCCCCCCTTCTCCCACCACACACCAAAAGGCAATGAATACAAAACTAGACATTTGTAAATGTGTATTACCCTCCAGGGGAAGGGTCTGTCTATTTTGGGGAAGATACTTTCCCAGCCATCCATCCTAGCAGCTTTCTCTGCTGCCCACAAGTGTTACCAAGCAGGTGTGGCTTCATCAGTGTGTACTTAGCAAGGCAGCCTGTCCACAGGCAAGCAGACCTTTTCATATAGTCCATAGGCCGCAGAGGGATAGTTTTGTTTTGCTTCGATGCCATTATCTTTTTCTTCGCCAAACCCAAGCATTTCTGATCTTGAATTTTGACCCCTTTGTTTCGACGTTCAAGTCTGTTCTGTGACTATGTTCTTCAAAGCTGTGGGTCTGTGGACCAGCAGCACTGAAATCTCCAGAGAGATTGAGGCTCTATCCCAGACCTCCAAACAAAGCCCTCTTTCAATGTATATGTATATGTATATATTATATATGATATAGATGAACATAAGATGTGTGTGTGTGCACATGATGTGTGTGTGTGTGGTGTGTGTGTGTTTAGTGTTAGGAGGTAGTTTTATGAGTCCAGCCATCTCAGGAACGAGTTCCACCTTGTTGTCAGGATCAAAATTGAGTCCATGTTCCCAGTGCCTGGAGCCCAACTCCTGTGCTGCTTCTTCAGATGTTTCCTGTTTGACTGCTAACCCGTAAAGGATGTCAAGAGGGAAGATGCTGTTATCCTGTTATCTACACTCAGGCTCACAAGTCATAAATGTGTTCCTAGTTAATCGTCTATGCGCAGCTTGCCCACCCCTTTACCTCCTTATCATTCCAAAACTCCAGGCCAGCAGAGTCCAGGAGGGGACATGATTGCCAAAGATGACTCAAGGTCTCTGAAACCAGCTTGCCTGGATAAGGCCCAGTCACCAATGTTGACTTCCTTGCTTAACCCCTTGTGTCAAAATATGATTGGCCAATGCAACAGCCCACCCCAATTCTCCTTGTTTTGTGTTCCAATTCTATAAAAGGTTGTACAATCTCCCTTCCGGGAGGTGAAGTAGCCACCTTCCTGGGTGCTCAGAAAACACAGCTTACGTTATAAAACTTCTAGTGAGTTCTCTTGCCACCCACCCTGAACCCACCAGAAGAGGCTACAGGTCAATCTTAGGCATCGTCCTTAATGATTCACTACCTTATTTTTTTTCCAAGAGAAAATTTCAGCTGGAGCTCCTTGGGTTAGCTAGACTGGCTGGCGAGCAGGTCAGTGTTCGTCATGTGGGTTCTGGAGGGATCAACTAAGCTCCTCATGCTTGCACAGCAAGTACTTGACTACCTAACCTATCTCTGCAACCCAGAACCTGCATCCTAACAAGGTCTTAGGCACCAGCAACTGTGAGACATCCTACTCTAGTTGTCTGGGTTTCTCCATTACCTTCAACTGAAGTCTCCACTGAGCACTTACTTCGGGGCTAGATTTCATTTTTGGTCAGCTTTCAGAACTTAAAAACATACACATTCCAAAATCCCTTCTTTTTTCCCCTCCTATGATGTCATTCATTTTACCTGGCCTGCCACAAGAAAGAAAAAAGGCAAATTGGGTCCAACTCATATGTGTATTCTAAGACCAACTTCTTAATGGCATCTGTTAAAGCCGCCACCATTAACTGAGTCCCAAGTGTTGCCAAGATTAATTGAGAAATGCCTGAAGGTAAAATAAATACTGCAGCTTAGTTTAATTCAAAACCGTATCAGCCAAGAATGGAGGTGCAATTAGTGATAAAGATGTTAATAATTAGTTGTGCTCTGTTAAGTTTTATATTCATGGTTATATAGAGTGGAGAAAGAATTTCCCCAGGAGGGAAGAAATCAATGTTTCACCTTGATTGCTATTTTAATGTGCTTATTTTAATGGGGCCATCCTGGAGGAACCCTTGGGCACATTTCCAGCTTTACATAAATGTAGAATTAATTATTACAAAAGCATATAATTTTAGAGTTGGAGCAACCTTGGCGGTCATTTAATTCAGCTTCGTCATTCCACAAATAAGTAACAATCGGATGGCTTGAGTCCTTCTACAGAGCACTGAGATCTGGGCTTCTGTACTCTCAGACCAATGGGGGGGGGCACCTTCTCAGACCCCTTGCACTGTGTGTCTCCTGTTGCCTCAGAATTCCCCAGACACAATTAGATGGGTTATTTCCAAAGTCCTTTCCCTAGCCTGCATTCTGCTATGGCTGCTTTTGTTTGTGAGGTTGGGATCCTGGAACACATTCCTGGTTCCCTTTTGTTTTTCTGAACCATTCCTAGCTCTGTGCTTTGTCAACAGCAGTTGCATAATAAATAGACATGCATGTGTGCCTGGGGCTGGAGGGTGTGCGCTCTTCTTGCAGAGGGCCTGAGGTTAGTTCCTAGTGCTCAGTCTGGCAGCTTACAAACCCCCTCTAACTGCAGCTCCAGAGGATCTCATGCCCTCTTCTGCACACAAATAAAAATAAGCAGTAATAATATAAATGAATAGTAATAGAAATTGATTGGCAGTGGAATTCTGGACCTGTCTTTGCTTTTCTGTTGTGGTACTGGTACTGAGGTAGAAACCCAGCCTTGTTCACAGAGAGGATGAGCTACATCCCCAACCCTGCAGCCAAATACCCTGATCATTAGAAATGACTGCATCTTCCCACCTGAGGCATGAAGCTGACCCCCGGTGGAGTGGGAAAATGCTTCAAATCAGGGCATTTGGCTTTGAGAGATGCAGTGGTTAAACGTTGATGAGCATAACCACTTCATATGCGATTTTTTTACAGTCTCAGAAGGCAGTGGATCTTTAAAAAAATAAAATAAAATCTAAAGATTCATGCCAGCATGAGGATGATTTAGCATGAGGATGATTTATTGCTTGGCATGGGTTTCCTTGAGACAACAGAGACAATTGCTTAATTCCCCTCTGGTCTTTTAAGGTCAATGCAAGTTAGGTCTCAGGACTGTAGTAGAATGTCATGGGGTCAGGCTAAGCCTCACTTACCCAAGAATGCTCTTGGGCTATGCATGGTCTTGGAGATCATGTGGAATATCAGACACAGCTGAGTGAGAAAGAAAAAAAAACCACATTATCGGGGGAAAAGTGAATGGGACACTAATTGATGCTGAAGTTGCAATTACATCTTTACAGGTCTCAGAAACCCCAGGAGCTCCCCATGACTTGCAGAAATGGCCAAGCTCCCTGGTGCAATGAGCTTGCACTGACCACAGCATATGATTCTAACCTTGCTTCTAACCTTTCACATTACCTGCAGGCCATCCAGGCATTGATTTTCAGCACCGTTCTCCTCTAGTCTCCAGGAAGCCTCTGTCTTGGCTTCCACGATGTCTCTTCTGAGCCATGGTTTCAGAGCCTTTGAGTTGGTACGCAATTCACATGACTCTGTTGCTCTTTGTTCTGTGCTTGTCTTTAGGAGCAGGACCAGAGGTCCCATTGGCCCTGGCAAGTATGGCTATGGGAAGGCTCCCTACATCTTACCACTGCAGACGGATGCCACACATACTCCACAGAGGCTTCGGAGACAAAGGCCTTCATCCAGGCACTCCAGGTCCCAGGAGGCATCTGCTTCTAAGCAGGGCTACAGGCCACCAACCCACCAGTTCTCCCACAACAGACCTCTCTATCAGAGCGACAGTGGCCCTCGTTCTGGACTGCCACCTTCTGACGCCTCTATCTATCAGCTGCCTTTGACCCAAGACCAAAGCTATCCTGCAGCTTCAAGTCTCTTCCACAGCTCGGAATTGAGCGGTAACAATGGTGCTAGGCCCCAAGGGGCAGCTCAGGCCTTCTCCCAGCATCTTCGATCCACAGCAATCTCCTGCATCGGGGCCTATCGGCAATACAAACTGTGCAACACTAACGTGAGTACCCAGCACCTCACCCTGGGCTTGGAGGCAGCTGTTTCTCTTAATTCCTGGTCAGTTGGCACCCATTACCTGAAAGATTGAGGGAGTTCATGTCAACAGACCTTTTATCTCTTTTCCCTTTATTCTTCCATGTATTCACCCATATGTGTTCTGTGTGTGTGTTTGTGTGTGTGTGTGTGTGTGTGTGTGTGTGTGTGTGTGAAGCTAATGCTTTAAAAAGGAAGTATACCTAACTGATGGAGTTGCATCAACAATTGTGTGGTAGTGATATTATCAATTATCCATCTCGGGGTGCCAACTTACAGAGTGTCAGTGGCTTGTGCCAATATTGTTTTCGTATGTGCGTACCTATTTGTGTGTATGCACAGGCATGTATAGGGCACAGGCCAATGTCAGATGTTTTCCTCGCCCACTTTCCACCTTGTCTTTAACTTATTTTTCTTGTCTTGTTAAATATTTATTTATTTTTACTTCTGTGTATGTGTGTGTGGGCCTCTGTGAGTACATGTATATCATGTGGGCACAGGAGCCCATGGAGGCCAGAAAAGGATATTGGATCCCTTGGAACTGGACTTTCATGTGGTTGTGAGCTGTCTGATGTGGGTCCCGGTAGCTGAACCCGAGTCTTCTGAAAGCGGTGGATACTCTTAACTGCTGATTCATGTCTCTAGCCCCTCCTTATTTTGTTTCTCGTTGAATCTGAAGCTCCCTGACTCAGCTATTCTAACCGGCCAGAAAGCTTCAGGAATCTCCCTGTTCCTGTCTCCCCAGTGCTGGGATCACAGGTACACCCTTCTGTGGCAAACACTTACCAAATGAACCATCTCCCCTACCCCAACAATATTCATTCTTTGCTCATGAGTCAGGTGCAGTTTGGCTGCCAAGGAAGGAGGTGTTTGGTGGGGGCGGGGGGAGCCACCTAGCAATCTTCTTGGAGACTCCCTGCTACTCCGGAGAGCAAGCACCTCAGGTGATGCACAACCAAAGGAGAAAATGGAGAGATCACGACGAGGCCCATCTCAGGAGAGAGCCAGGACAGCTGGGATGGGAGATGTGTGTGGAGTGCTCTGGCCAGCAATTACTTTCTCACTTGGGTGGGCTATTTCAGGAATTTAAGAATTTGAATAGCAGTCATCTCATTGTGTAGATCATCTGAATACCCGCTTTGGAGATTAGTTCAAAATGTATTTTTTTTTGGTCCTTCCTTCTTCCCACATCTCAGTAATCTCTGCTTTCATCAGTAACTCCCCTGGAGCCAGGCCTTGCACATGCTACTTTTCCCGACTCCTCTGATCTTCTGCTTAACTCAGTGAATTTGTTCCCCTCTTCATTTCACAGTTGCAAAGCAAGGTTTAACAACTTAGGCAGACACCACTGCTCCCAGATAGTAAAGCAAGCGATCGTTATGAACTGTGTGACTAGGCACGGTGCTTCTAACAGCAATGAAGGGCCAGGCAGAATGGAAAGGAGCAGGGACTGGGAAGAGGTTAAGTTTCTAAGCTGCTACAGTTTTCATTAATAATTTAATCTGCCTTAATACTCGTCGGTGGGTAACAGGACAGCTGGTACATATTAGCTTCAATTTCCTCATTAAAAATCTATTTCCTGCTATGGAGTCCATAGAAGTGACTTAATTTGTGATCTTAATAATTCCTCCAAACGCCTGCTCTGCCTTTTAGCCTGTTCGTCCATGGTGAGATTGTAGGGAATTATTCGTTTCTATAAAGCACTCATTTTTCTAAAGCCAGAGCTAGCCAGCCAGCCAGCCAGCCAAATTGCAATGAATTCCGTGCCGTGGAAGATGAAAGTCCCATTGTCTATTGGTCTGAGGATGAAGCTCTGTGGTAGAGCATTTGGCTAGCACGCACGAGGCTCTACATTTGGTCCTCTGAAATGAAAAAGAAAAAAAAAAAGTCCAAATATTTTATAGTGTTGTTATGAGAATCAAATGAGGTGTTGCCTAAAAATGTTTTGTGAACTGAAAAAGTAAGGAGTTACTTGCCTACGGGATCAGATGTGGATCTTGTTTTGAATAACCATTAAAGCTGTTCTATTAAAGGGAAATCAACTCTTTGGTAAAGTCACACATATTCTCCCACTGACAAGTATGTCTTGTAATTTTGAGATCAAAGGAAGTCATAAAGAAAAAGGAAAAGACAGAGAACAGTGGGAATAAATGTGGAACTGTTGTCTACTTAATCTTTTTTCATCTGATTTTCATTCGTGTGTGTGTGTGTGTGTGTGTGTGTGAAAGAGAGAGCTATGTGTATGTGTGAGTGTGTGAGAGAGTGCTATGTGTGTGTATGTGTGTGTGTGAGTACTCTCTGTGTGTATGTGTGTATGCTATGTGTGTGTGTGCATGAGAGAGAGTTCTCTCTCTGTGTCTCTCTGTCTCTGTGTATATGTGTGAGTGAGAGAGCTATGTGTGTGTGTGTGTGAGAGAGAGAGAGAGAGAGAGAGAGTGCTATGTGTATGTGTGTGTGAGAGTGCTTTGTGTGTGTATATATGTTTGTGAGAGTGCTATGTGTGTGTGAGAGAGTGTGTATATGTGTGTATGTTATGAGTGTGTGTGTGTGAGAAAGTTCTCTGTCTCTGTCTCTTTGTCTGTCTGTCTCTGTCTCTGTCTTTCTCTCTCTCTCTCTCTCTCTCTCTCTCTCTCTCTCTCTCTCTCTCTCTCTGTGTGTGTGTGTGTGTGTGTTTACTGGAGCTGGAGTTCCAGGCATTTGTGAATCATCTGAAGTAGATACTTCAAATTTGAACTCGGGTCCTCTGGAAGACCCTCAAGTGGTCTTGACATGTAAGCCATCTGTCCAGCCTCAGGCATATCAATTTATTATCTAATTACTGTTTGCAAAATAGAGATCTATGGCTGGATGTGGTGATCTAGGTCTTTAATCTCAGCATTTGGAAGGCAGAGGCAGGCATGAGTTGGAGACCTGCCTGGTTCGCATAGTGAGGGCAACATAGAAAGACCACGTCTCCAAAAACCAAACCAAACCAAAACAGAGAAAAAGAAGACAAAGACAAACAAAATGAGTTAGGAATGATACAGAAAGTCATCTCTCTGGTGTCTTGGCCTCTTGACTTGCAGTTTTCAAGCACATACTCTATGCTTTCAATAGCAGGTACAAGTTTTGTTTGTTTATTTGTTTGTTTGTTTTTCATGTATGTTACATAAACCACCCATGAGCTCACTATATAGCAGAGGATGGCCTGGAACTCTGCTGAGATTGCAGGCACACACCATCATACCCAGTGCTCTGGACATTAAAAGTGGGAAATAGTTAAATCTCTGTCTTAGTTTAAGTTTCATTGCTGTGAAGAGACACCATAACCAAGGCAACTCTTATGAAGGCAAACATTTAACTGGGGCCAACTTACAGTGTCAGAGGTTCAGTCCATTCTCATCATGATTGGAGCATGGTGGCGGGAACCATGGTGGCACACAGGCAGGCATGGTGCTAGAGATGCCAGAGTTCTACATCTTCATCCGAAGGCAGTTAGAGGGAGACTGTCTCTTCTAGGCATCTAAGAGGAGGGTCTCAAAGTGCACCCCCAGAGTGACACACTTCCTCCAACAAGGCCACACCTCCTAATAGTGCCACTCCCTGGGCGGAGCATATTCAGACCACCACAGTCACCAATACAGGACAGAATCAAATGTTCTGTGCCTTAGAGGTATCATTTCATATTTTTTGTTGTGACCTTCTACACAGTGCATGCAACTGTCCCAGGAACACACCCTGCCTGTATTTATGGAGAATGGGAGACTTATCTCCCTCTCCCATGGGTCCAGCTACTTTCTTGCCTATTTTCTTTTTATAAGTTTTTTACTTCTTGAGACTTGCACCACACTCCATGAATACTTAAAAGCTTCCATTTTTTTAGGCGTCCTCCAAGGCCAGTCCTGGGTATGACGCTCTCCTGAGAGGTTGCGTGAGATTGAGTATAGACCCATCCTCTTAGCTTATTATGCTGTGAATATATAAGGAAAACCTGGAAAAGAGAAAGGCACAGGGACCACGTCCAAAGACAGCCAAGCCCTGGGACCCAAGAGTCCTCTCCGATAGAATCTCATCACAGGCCCTCTCTTGATGAATTATTGAGAGACACGTGAATTTTTTGCTAGAGACTCATTTCTCTACACCAAGGCTTTTGTATGTGGCTGTTCTCTGTCTCATTATAAAATCTGAGACTCCCAAAGGAAGACAGATGCTCTGCGTAAACCCCGAGGTTTATAGAAACACTTGAGTCCTGGGGGTTATGCTTACTATCAGAGCGCGAAGAGAATTATACTGAAGCCTAAGTTCCTAGACTTCAGCCATGGACCAACTCTGCAAAAAGGCTTTTCTAGGGAGAGCAGTGTCCACGTCCTAGGCAGTGATGTCACCTAGACAGCTCCATGCTTCCCATGATCCCCAACACGAAGAGGTGAGATGCAGCCCTAAATCATGCAGATCTTCCTACTCTAAAAGGAAAATGCCTCAGGACAGTACTATGGAAAATATTACCCGAATTAACAAGAAAATGTACGTTAGCACTTAAATCCTCTCCAAAGATTAAAAATAATATGCATGCACCTTTTCTCTTCTGGCTGTTATCTGGGAGAAGAGAAAGAAGGGGATAAAATCTCGCTTATGTTGCAAACACCAGTCTCTCAACTCCATCCTTAAACTAATGTTAAGCATATCTTACTTGAGTTTTGATGGCTCTCCTGGTGGTTCTGAGATTCCTACCACAGTTCTGAGATGCATGGTGGTGACTCTGAGGAGACTGGGTGAGGGACAAATATTTTACAGGCTTATTCAGCACCCTGTCTCATTTCTGTCCCTGGCTCCTCCCTCCACAGCATAATTGCTCTCAAACAGTGAGTCTCAACCTTTCTAGCGCTGTGACCCTTTAATACAGTTCCTCATGTTGCCATGACCCCCAACCATAAAATTATTTTTTTTTTGCTACTTTATAACTGTAATTTTGCTGCTGTTGTGGATTGTAATGTAAATATTTTTGGAGATAGAGGTTTGCCAAGAGGGTCTCGACTCACAGGTTTAGAACTGTTGGCTCTAAAGAGATGCAGGGAGAGGCCTGTTTGCAAGTACTTGTCCTCCATTGTATATGGTGCTAGAATACACGACAAAGCAAGGGGAATCCTGGGAGCACAGAGTGGGGCCCTGGGTTGGGGAAGACTCTGCTGAGTAGGGGGTGGTTAAGTTAGCTTTTAAAAATGACCAGCAAAGACAAAGAAAAGAGCATGTGAGATCAAAGAAAGGGCTTAGCTAGGATCAGGGAGAAGGACTGTACTGGGGTCGCAGGAACCTGCCAGGTGGTTGGAATCCACCTCCCATCTCCATTCCTACAATAAATAATTGGAAGCCTTTAATCAGAATGTATCTTTTAACAGACCAAAGTACGGCAACATGATGGGAGCCTTGCTTGACCTTTTAGATGCATGTGCTTGAAACATTTTATGCAGAACAAAAGTCAGAAACAAGCTTAAGCTATTCTGCATGGCTATAATTCTAGTACTTGGGAGAGTGAGGTAGGATTGTGAGTCCAAGGCCGGTACAGGCTGCTCACTAAAGGCCTAAAGAGACCCTGTTGTTGTTTGCTTTTCTTTAAAGCAAGCAAACTAACTGTCTGGTTTAACTAGTGATTAGACTTGCAAGGCAGTATGAGATAGTACCCATGAAGGTGGCTTTGCAAGGGGAGCCTAACTTGGGTGTTGGGATACGTGTTCTTGGCTTGGAGGGCCACTTATTTTGGCTCCCATAAGTCAGAGAGCAGTATAATCTCTGCCTCCAAGGCTTAACTCTAGGTATGGGAAGGTCAAACCCAGCTGTCTGCATTGGACCATTGAACCATACCCCAGCCCCTATGTGGACAGGTGAAGAAGGTGGTCATTACTTGGCTTGGATGGAGTCAGTAAGGCTGTGGATTTTCCAGGTACAGTGGACTAAAGAAGCAATGAGACCTAGAGCTTCTTCCTGCATGCTGAGGAGAAGGGGCAGGCAGTTTGGGAACCTCTGGGGAGAATAGGAAATCTTCCCAGAGAACCGTCTTCCCCAGCAAGGAGTAAGTTCACCTTCAGAAGTGAAGACACAACCCTGACACAGAGGTATCTCCAATTCATCAGTTGCCCTGTGATTTCTGGCTATAGCTAAGACCAGGAAGTCCAGTCGACAGCCATGTCTTTTACAGGGGATCTCAGTCAGGCCCAAGATCAGTGGTTCTGAATTTTCCTAATGCTATGACCCTTTCATACAATTCCTCATGTTGTGGTGACCCCCAACCATAAAATAATTTCCTTGCTACTTCATAACTATAATCTTGCTCCTGTTATGAATTATAATGTAAATGCCTCATGTGCAGGATATCTAATACATGTCCCCTGTGAAGTAGATGTTTGACCTCCAAAGGGGACATGATCCACAGTTTGAGAACCACCCCTCTAGACTTAAAAAATAGGTTTTTTTTTTAAATGGGGAAATGCTATCAGAGATGGGGAAACCAAACTTCTGGTGCCTTAGAAGATGCAGTTAAACAATCTTTTCTATCATCTGATTCTAGGTTTATATTAGCATTTGCTGGACATATTAACCCATCAAGACACTTGAGACTAAGGTATCTGTCTTTCCCTGGCATCTTCTCTTAGGCCCACTGAACTTACTGCATTCTCCTTAGGGACCAGACTGATGCTGTCTCCTCAGGGACCAGCTTTTAAAAAAGATCATCATTAAGGGTCAGTCGACTCTTTATTTTGCTAGAATATACATTAAGTGTGTAGCTGGCTAAATGCCCCACCTTCTCCCCTATATGTTATATTCCTCTCCACTCACCTTTCACTCCCACCCCTACCCCTACCCCTACCCCTACCCCTACCCCTACCCCTCCCCTCCCCCTACCAGGAGTTCTTATGTATCATTCTTGAGTTGGCCTGTGAGAAACTGGCGTGATTCTTCTTGATGTCCTCAGTAGCCCAGATACCCCAAGCAATGACTTGCTTTGCAGTGGGATACTTTTACGCTTCTAGGCAGAAGCAGAAGGTCCTTGTTAATGGGGTTCCTGATATGGCCACTAAAGGGTTTAAGTTCCTTAGGACAGTTTGCATTGTGCATGTTTGCATAAATGTGTTCATCGTCACCTAGTTAGCAAAAAGCATTTTTTAAAAAATGTTTGTACAGCTATAGACATTTATAGATAATTTAAAGAATTGGAAGTACATGAATGACCTGAGACAGGGCCTAGGGGTGTGTGTGTTGTGTGTGTGTGTGTGTGTGTGTGTTTGTGTTGTGTGTTTGTGTGGATGTGTTGTGTGTGTGATTTTGTGTGGTTGTGTGTGTGTGATTGTGCTTGTGGTTGTATGTGTGTGTGGTTGTGTATGTGCGGTTTTGTGTGTGTGGTTGTGTGTATGTTGGGGAGGGACTTAAGAATAGAGGGTTCTGGCTGGGGATATGGCATAGTTGGGAGAGTGCTTGCCTGTCATAGTTGAGGCTGTGGGTTTGATACCCAGGACCACATAAAGCAGATGTGACACAGCCCTCATTCCAGCACTAGGGAAGTAAATGCAGGAAGGTCAAAAGTCTAAGGTCACCTTTGGCCAAACAATGAGTTCAAAGTCAGCCTGGGATACATGAGACCTTGTCTTTTAAAAAAGAAAATATTCTTCTGGGTGAGCGGATGGATTTAGTTACATTGACATGCTTTGGGGCTTTGACCTGTGCCCTGGAATGAGAAGAAAACTTTTCTTCTCGGGGGAACATTATGAGCTTCTTCTCTTGGATGAAAAGTGATGCACTTGGGAATTAAGAAAAATTCAGATTAGTGCAACAGTGTATGCAGAATGTATAAGAGGTACAATCTTATTTCTTCACAAGCACACATAATACTAAATGTATCTGAGAATCCCTTCTATTTTCGGGGGGTTGGGGGGAAGAAAGAAAAAGAAACATTCAGATCAGAAATGAAGTGTAATGCCTTGACTTCAGACAAACCATTTCAGTGAGGAGAGAATTATGGGAGTGGAACAGTGCTGTAAACTGGCAACTTTGTTGCACACTGGGTTAAACCTCAGCCAGATCTTTGGAGATTAGGTGTGGGCAAGAGCAAATGCAAAGTTTGCCATTCCTTTGGTGATTTACACGTTAGGCCACAAGAAGCTAAGTAGATGGTGTGTGTGTGTGTGTGTGTGTGTGTGTGTGTGTGTGTGTGTGTGTGTCTACATGCACACACGTGTGCATGCAGGCATGTGCTGACATGAATACATATGACAGGTGTGGAGGTCAACTTGGGATATATTTCCTCAATCTTCTCCTTCACCTCCCCTCCTTTTTGAGACAGGCTCTCTCAATGACTGCTCAGCCAGCGAGTTTCATGGCTGTTCCTGTCTCTGTCCCTTTAGTGCAGGGTCACAGGAATGTACGTTACCCTGGCTTTTCATATGGGTTCCGGGGACTCCCAGGGGATCTGAACTCAGGTCCTCCTGCTTCTGTGGCAAGCACTTTTCTGACTGAACCATCTCCCCAGGCCCCTAAGTAGGTCACTTGGTAGTTACTGACTTGGGGGTCACAGTCTATCCCAAGTAGGCCTGCCTACCTGTCCTCATGAAGCGAACTAAAAGAGTCAAAATAGAGGTAGAAAATAGAAAAGTGTTTGTATTCAATGTGGCCACATTGGAAAGAAGCACAGAGATCCAGCAGAACCCTCAAGTCCTTTTTCCTCTTGGGGCCCTGAAGTGAGAGCAAGGTTTAAATAGAGGGCCAAGGATATTCACTTCTAAGTAGTCCAGCCAAGGTGTGGCCCTGCTCCACTCTGACCTGTCCATATCCAGGCTGCTAGTCCATCCTGCAGGGTGCTCTGACAAACTGTGGTGTCTTTCCTGGAGACTCATTCTCTGATGGGTGTCCTTTCCTCCTACCATCTGACTCCTGGAGGAAAGTCTCATTTGTTTGGGGTCTTCTGTTTCATCAGTCTAATAGTCTGATTGAGAGATGTTGTGTCTCTTCAGAATGTCTTCTGCCAGCCACTTCCTCATCAAGGCTTGAGAACATTTCTAGATTTCTCTTTTAGATCCTTTCAAGGGAAAAGTTAAGTGTACCTTCTGTTGCCATAGTAGCTGATCTTTTGATTGAATCCAGGGTAACTTCAAGGATTTTTTTTTAAAGTACATATCTGACCCAGGCAGATTCAAGGTCAAGTTTCTTGGCACTATCTTCACTGTGTGTGGTGCTCCACCACTGGGCATGGTGCCCCTCATCTCCTCAGGAAAAGAAAATAGTTTAATTACCAAAAGGTAACTGTTGATCACTGATGGTGGCCTGTTGAGCTGTGGAATTAGGCACTCCAAGTTGTCAACTCCGATTAACCAGGGTTGCTAGAAATGTAGCCAGAATTAATTTTCATAATTCTCTGTGTGACTCATAGTATCCCCTAGGCACTTGTGAAACAGAAGTTTGGATAGGGCACATGGGTCTTTATAAGGATTCAGCTCACACTGAAGTACATCTTCATTTCTCTGATGGAAACCATGTCTCCCTCTCTTGGGTGGACAGGGCCAGTTGAGGGGAGCCCATCTCCCAGGGGGCATTCCTTGGCTGAAAAGCTGCAGCCTTTGTGGATTCCATACTGAGTAACCCTGTTCTCTTTCTGCATAACTTCCTACCCTCCCCCTTCACTGCCAGCTTTCTGCCCTGAAGACTGTGAGAATCTGTGCCCCCACAGGCAAGGCTCAGTTCTTCAGGAAACCTGCCCACAGCCAACTCACAGCTTAACAGAGAGACGATTACTGACAAGGTGAAGGGTGACTCAGCCTGGGACATCAGGAAACAACCAATCTAAAAATCTAACAAATGTACAGCCATCTGAACCTGGAAGTATTAGCTCTGCGGGGCCTGCTAAAACTGAGGAGATTATATGCTGATAATATGAGACAAGTGCAAACAGATGTGCTGTACCAGAGAGACAGAAAACAGGAGTTCCCTGCCCTGCGTGGCGGTGTCCTCACTCCTTAAGGCTGCAGCTGCTTCATCAAGCCTATGAGACTGAACCTCTCCTAGGCTTGTAGATCTGTCTCAGAGGTGGTCAGCACCAGGCTTAGGTGCTGTGCCAGTACTTGAGTTTGCTCTCTCTCCCTCTCTCTCTCTCTCCCTCTCTCTCTCCCTCTCTCCCTCTCTCCTTCTCCCTGTCTGTCTCTCTCTGTCTCTCTCTCTCCTCTCTCCCTCTCTTTTCTCCTCCATTTTCTCCTCCTTTTCCCTCTCTCTTACTTTCCCTCCCTCCTTCCTTCTCTCTCTCTCTCTCTCTCTCTCTCTCTCTCTCCTTCCTTCCTTCCTCCCTTCCTTTCTTTCTTTTCTTTGGAAAATTACTGTTTTTATTTTACTCACTGAGAGCTTCATGTACTGTACTTTGGCCAGCATTCCCCTCCTTGGATCCTCTTCCATCTCCTTACCCACCCACCTCCTCACTCTCCAACCACTGAGTCTGGTTTGTGGTAGCTGACTTCTGAGTATGGGGCCTGCCATGGCACGTGGTTGATAAACCAGGCATCATTCCATCAAAGAAATTGACTTTCCCTCTTGCAGCATCCTTGGCTATGGCCAGAGCTCCCTGTGCACTTCCCCTCCTCCAAGGTGTGGGTTTGAACTGTGAAGTGTTACATGTATCTGCCCTTTCTGTCTAGGAAACACTATTTTTTCCCCAAGTCATTCACAATCTCTGGCTCTTAAAATCTCCTCCACTGTCTTCCTCACAGACCCCTGGAGCTTGAGGGAAGGAATTTGTTGTAGACTTCCTATTCAGGGCTGTGAATTTCATCTTCAGGGTTACACAGCAAGCCCATTACCAGCTGAACTATCATCCCAGCCTCCATTACCAGCTGAACTATCACCCCAGCCCCAAGAAGCAGTAGTCTGACGTATCTTTAGTGGCTCTTCCCTCTCAAAGGCAGCACTGAGAACTGCTACAGTTCTTACAGTTCTTACAGTTTCTTGCTTTTCCCTTTTATTGAATATAATTTTACATAATATATTCTAATTATGGGTTCCCTCCCCTCTTCTCCTCCCAGTTCCTCTCCACCTCCCTTCTCATCTGAACCCAGTCTGTTTCTGTCTCTCATTAGAAACCCATAGGCTTCTAAGGGATAATAATAAAATACAATATAGCAAAATATAACAGGATAAAACCCAAACTTATACATCCAAATTGGATAAATGAACCAACAGATAGGAAAAGAACCCAAGAGAATCACAAGAATCAGAAACCCACTCATTTGCACTCTGAGGAATTCCATAAAAACACTAAACTGGAAGCCGTAATATATTTGCAGAGGACCTGGTGCAGACTTGTGCAGGCCCTGTGCATGCTGTCTCAGCCTTTGTGAGTTCATGTGAGCTTGTTCGTGTTGATTAGATGGCCTTGTTTTGTTCAGGTCCTCTGGCTCTTACACTCTTTCTGCCTTCTCTTCTGCAGGGTTTGCTGAGCTCTGAGGGAGAGATTTGATGAAGACATACATTTAGGGCTGAGTGTCTGCCTTACGTTTGGCTGTGGGTATCTATATTTGTTCCCCTCTGCTTCAGGAGAAAGCTTCTGTGATGATGGCTGAACCAGGCAGTATAGCAGAATGTCATTTTATTGCTACTTAAAAAAAAGAACTGTATAATTTGGCTTTACCTTAGGACCCTCGGCTATCTAGTCTCAGGTTCTTGGCAACCCAAGCAGTGTCATGCATGAGTTCTATCTCGCAGTGTGGGCCTTAAGTCAGTGGTTGGTTGCTCCCACTAGCTATGTGTCACCATTGTTCTAGCATGTGTTTCGGACAGGACAGCCATGTAGATCAAAGTGTGTGGCTGGGTTGGTGTTTACAATTTCTCTTGGTAGCATCCGGAGTACTTTACCGTGTGAAAGTCACTGGAGTGTAGTGACTCTCTGTAGGTTCACTTCTCCACATTCATTGAGTGGTATGGGTGTTGTCTTCAGCAATAGAGTCTTGCTGTCCATGTTGTAGAGCAGCTATAGTCTCGGCAACAGCCTGGGTTGTTTGGGGATTCCCTTTGTCCAACAACTTAATTAGATATAACCCAATCTATGTAGTGAAAGGTTTCTTAGATAACAAGAGATGGCCAGTCGGGGCTCTGTTTCCATCATTATTCGGTGATTTCTGTTAGATCCCAAAGAAACCCTGGACAAATGGCTAACTGGGGTATCAAAGCAGACGCCGGCAGCCTGGCTCTCAGCATAGCAAGTACCTGTTACAGACTCATCCTGGCTGGTGCATCTCACCCCCTACTCTAAACCTCTACCCCCTCCACCTTCTCTGATTCCTTATAAGACCTAGTCATTTTGGCTCTGAGCTTCTCTTGGTCTCTAGGTTCCCATGTTCTCTCTTTGTTCCTTCTAATTTCCTCTCTTGTTCTGCCCCACCCCGTCTCCTCTCATGGACCAGGTCGGCTGGGCAGCTTCAGTCTTCTGGCCTGGTTCAGTCTGCCAGCCTGGTTTAGTCTGGACTCTTCCAGATGCTTCTGGTTGTTTTCTCTCTCATATTTACCGTAAACCATCTCCTCAACCGAACCAGTCATGGCCTCATTTTTCATTTAATTTCATTTAGATTACCCTTCATATATGTATATATTTTAGGAAGTTTTGACTGTATTACATTTCCATACTACCCCTTAATTATGGCCTTTAATTATAGCTGTCTCTCCCTCTCCCGTATTCTCTACTTGCCCCACTCTTCCCTCTCCTTCCCTATTGAGACCCTCCTAGTCCACCCCCCACCACCACATTTTGCCATAACTATGTATTTCATTTTCTTTTCCTAATAGCTCTATCTGTCACTTCTGGTCCTTCATGTGGGATGATTTTCTAGTTCCATCCATCTACCTGCAAACCTTATTTCTTTTTTTTAACGACTGAGTAATACTCCATTGTGTAAATGTACCACATTTTCTTTATCCATTCTTTCACTGAGGGACATCTAGGCTGCTTCCAACTTCTGGCTTTTATGAATAGAGCAGCAGTGAACATGGCTGAGCAGATGTCTCTGTGGTAGGATGAAGCATTCTTTGGGTATACGCCCAAGAATGGTATAGCTGGATCTTGAGGTAGATCCATCCCCTCTCCCTGAGGAGCTGCCACACTGATCTCTGTAGCAGCTGTACACATCTGTATTTCCCTGAGTGACACACCTCCTCCAACAAGGCCATACTTACTAATCCTTTCCAAACAGTTCTGCCTACCAGAAAGCAAGTATGTAAATATATGAGCAACTGATACAGACCACATTGTGTTCTTAGAGATGTATGAAACACACGGTCTCTTTCAGTGGTCTTTCTTCAGTTTTGACGTGTGCTATCAGGTTAATGAATGGTGGCTTCTACCTAATTGTGGAGCTGCTGTGGCTTTATGCAGGTGTGGTCATTGAAGGAGCAGGACATTTGGCCCTTTGGCCTGGTCTGTTTCTGGGAACGACCTGCAGAGCAGTGACTGGTCTGCTGTGGACAGTCTCGGGGCCCTGCCTCTGTGTCCTGAGGGATCTGAGGCAAGGTCTATCACTTCTTCATTCTCAGAGTTCACATCTGTACATTAAAGGGCTTTAGCTTAACTCTCTTCAGCGCCATGCTTCTGGGGTAATTGATCTGGAGAGAGATAGGGGTGGATCTTTTTTTGCTACTGTAGAGTGTGGGTCTGGGACAGGTACACCAGCATTACCAGGGAGGCACGGTGACTTTTATTATTGAACCCTCTTCCCACCTTTAACTGGGACAGAATCAGTCTCTGTCTGTCTCTCTCTCGCTCTCTCTCTCTCTCTCTCTCTCTCTCCCCTCTGTGAGTGCATGCGTGCGTGCATGGGTGCATGCTTGTGTGTGTGTGTGTGTGTGTGTGTGTGTGTGTGTGTAGAATATAGCCTACAGTGATGGTTTTCTCTTTCCATGTGTGGGTCCCAGGAGTTGAGCTTATGCTGTTGGGCTTGCTAGCACATGCCTTTGCCTACTGAGTCATCTCAGTAGGCCAAGATGCTTCTTCATTAACAAGTCCTAGTAGCTTATTGGTTTTTTTTCTCCCAGATAAATTTGGGGACTTAGATGGACATGGTGACTTCTCCAAGTCACTTAACTGATTCCATGCTAACTGTACCTGACTCTAGAAAGGGGGCATAAAAAAATCTTGTCTCAAATCTCATCTGAGTGTGGTGGTCCAGGCCTATGATTCCAGCTCTTGGGAGGTGAAGGCATGAGGATCAGGAGTTCAAGGACATCCTTGTCTACAGGGTTTGAAACTAACAGGGATATTGTGAGACTTTGTCTCAAAAGTGAAACAAATCTTCTTTTGCAGCTGCTATTGTTGGGAGTCAGTAGTCAGCAGGGTAGGCTTCCAGAGCCCCCAAGAGATGGGCAGACCTAGCCAGTCAGTTCTTCATAGACTGCCAGAGTTCAGCCCAGCCTTCCTGTCCACCCAGTCCCTCTCCTCACCGACTCCTTCACATTCTGCTTCAAATGGAATCTTGTTCCATATGGTTTGCATCAGGTCAAGCCGGCTCTGGCCACTCTGAGGTGGGGATCAGCAGCTTTCCTCCTCTCTCCCTTCCCAAGCAGGGGATGACTTCCTCCTGCTGGGCCTCATCCCTCCCCTCCCTCTCTTCTTTCATCTTCCAGAAGATCTAGTGCTTCGGATGACATACAGCAGAATTCTTTAAAAACCCTTGAGGGTTTTGAACTATTAGCAGATTATTCCAGAAACTTCTATGCACAGTGCTTTGTAATGTTTAAGAGGCCAGGGGGCTCCTTTCCCTTCTCTTCTGTTAACACAGACAGACAGACAGACACAGACACACACATACACAGAGAGAGAGAGACAGGGAGAAAGAGATACATATACACTCATAAGTATATGTATCATACATGTATACACACAGAAACATATACACACATCACACACACGTATACACACACACACACACACACACAACATAGACACATTCACAGACACATGTATACACACTGCACCCCTTGACTAGGGTATAGCTGTGTTTTTTAATGACAGACGATCATACTTTAGCAACAGTATAATCTAGTGGTTCTGATCTTTTATATTTATTTT
>NW_023046076.1:0-76818 GCF_011762505.2 Arvicanthis niloticus | reverse complement strand
AAGCAACAGGGCGGAAACCCTGCTTGCTACCCCAGCCCTGTTTTCCCTTACGCAAGCCTATGCTTCACCTTCACCCTCAGTAATTTGCAGCTGACTAAAGTACTTACTTAGCCAGCTTGCCTAAAGCATGCAGATCAAAATCCTGCCTGCCCCCCTTGCCCCACTGGCTGCCTGCCAGTTTCTCTCAAAGCTGCATGACTCAATCTAACTTCCTATTCTTTCCCATAGACACAGACTCATCACACTTTCTGACTCTAGATCTCCCTATGCTTCTTGCTTACCTTAAACTTTTCTTCAAAGTTAGCATTTCCTCTTCTCTACATTTAAATTACTGGCTAAGAAAACAAAAGCGGCGAAATACAGAATGTCTTCTGCCAGAGCACCCAGGACGCCACATGCAAGAGCAAGGCACCTCCCCCCATGCTTTCTAAGCCTGATATTACTGTTCCTTCTCACCAACAGGAAGGACCAACAACAAAATGTTCATGTTGTTTCAACCAAAAATTTTAAAGGTTTCTTTTCTTCCTTAACAGGAACACTAGGCAAACAATCTGGTGCTTTTCAACCAAAAATTTTGTTATTTCTTTTGTGTTTAATGCTGACTTTTCTCTCTTATACACTGATATATGTCAACATAATTTTTTTCAACCTTTATAATTTCTCAAGGTTAAAAGCCATCTAATTTCCTTACACAGTTAAGTTCAATGTGAGCGATCACCAGTTTGGTCTTAATTAACAACTAATTTCTTGTACAGGCAAAACTATGCTGCCAACCACAGATACAAAATTTACATGTTTTCTCCTCATCCATCCAAAAGCAGACTCAAAGATACCTTCTAAGACTAAAACCTTACCTCCAAACACCTTTGCTTTTCAAGGATCTTAAATACAGGCCATAAGGTGCTGTTCCCAAGCCAATTTAATGTTCAATATCAGCCTTTACAGACATCTCCCTGCTGGAGATGTGCTTCCTGATGGATTTCCTACAGGTTATACCCCAGATCCCAACAGAGTCCACTCCATCCTCTGGAAAACCTGCCTGAGATGCCAAGCTGCTTTCGCTCCAGCACCTCATCTGACTGCAGACTCTAAGAGACACCGCTGGTCCAGTTGACAGCGCCACCTCCTGAACTGCCAACGCTGCCTTCATCTGACATGAAGACCCCAGAGCATGGCTGAGATCTAGAGACCCGCACCAGACTCCAGAGAGCACGCCAGAACAAGAGGACACTCACTACAGAGACAGATCCAGACATTTTAAAAAAATACAAATGAACTCTTTTTGCCCAACAGTGACATAGCTAAAGTTACATGTTCGTGACAACAAACATAATGTCTATTTAGATTAATCAGATGTCATTACCTCAAGTACCAAACCTTTATTAATTTTTCAATGATCCCTCGCCTTCAAACCCCGACCTCATACTTCTTGACTTTAGTTATGCTACACCTTGGCCTACATAGTGTTTTCTTTTGACCAACTCATCCAAAGTTTTCACTAAAAAGGCGTGTGATGTTGGGCCATGAAGAGATGGTTGGACATACCTGGTTGAATGAGCTTTTAACCCTGGAGGCCCTTAGGGATGGTAGAACGAATATTCAGCTCGGTCATAGGCCCCCTGATAGAGCGCTGGATTTGAGGGGGTTTAAAAAAAGCGGGGGGGGTGGGGAATCAAACAAGATATTGCATGTCAGGAACGGCAATTATCTCCGCATGCCCCACATCCAGAATACTCCACACAGTCCACCACACAAAATTATGTTCCAGTTGTTATACTATACAAACATCCATCCCCACCTGTACACAACTGTGGAATAAGTCCCACGGTATTAACAAGGAACGCACCATCCTGTTGTCCACTAAACAGAAAGTCCTACACAATGTCCACCACAGGGACATCCTCCCAACTATCCACCCCAAGGAGGTCGCCTCCCACATAGTCCAACAAGGAATATCCTCCCACTGTCCACCAAATGGACATCCTTCCCACTGTACACAACACAGCCATCTTCACAAAGTCCACCCACATGGACGTCCTTCCACTGTCAACCACCAGGGACGTCCTACCCCACATTTCCACCAGAATTGTGGTCCTCCCCAATGTGCGCCAGTGAAGACATCCTCCTGTGCACAAACAGGGATGGCCACACGTGTGGCACCACAGGGACAACTTTGCTTGTACACCACAGGGAAGTCCATCCCACTGTCCCACCAAAGTGACTTTTCCCTGCACCAGAACAGGGGCATCCTTACCACTGTCCACCAAGGGTAGTCCTTCACCACTGTCCACCACAGTGATGTCCTTCCCACTGTACAACAAAAGGACATCTCCCAATGTGCACAGAAGTGACATTATTTTACTGTACACACAGGATTTTCTTCCCACTGTCCACATAGAGATGTCCTCCCTGCTCTCCACTACAGGACAGTGCTTACATGGCCAACCATTAGAAGGTTCCTTTCACTGTCAACCACATGGTACATCCTCTCCACTGTTCTCCAGAGGGAAGTCCTTACCTTTTGGTCACAACAGAGAGTTTTTTGCTGATGTCACCACAGGGATATTCTTCCCCACTGTCAACCAAGAAATGTCCTCCATATTGTCCAACACAAGGATGTCCTCACTCAATTTAAACCAGGGATGTCCTACCCACTGTCACCACAGGGAAAGAGACATCCTACCCCTATCACCACCAGGGAGGTACTCCCCACAGTCCCACCCATAGGGGATGTACTCTCCATGTACACAACATGGACATCCTCCAATGTCCAAATAAGGACATGATTTCCAAACGTTTAGCACAGGGATGTCCGTCTCCCACTGTCCACTACAGGGATGATTACACACTGGTCCACTACAGGTAGGTCCACCACAATGTCCACCACAGGGAGTTTCCTCTCCACTGTTCACAGAGAGAAGGTTCCCCCACTGTCAACACAGGGAATGTCCACCTGTGTACCATAAGGACATCGATAAAAACTGTCCAACACAGGGTCATCTTCACCCAGTCCAGCACAGTGACATCCTCTCACTGTTCAGCTACAGGGACATCCTCCTGTGCTAACAGGGACATCCTGAACAATGTGCACCTCAGGCACACATCCTTTCCACTGTCCCCCAAAGGATATCCTTCCCAAATGTTTCACTACAGAGTGGAACTACGCACAGTCCACCACATGGACGCTTTCCCATTTTCACCAAGAAACATCCACCTCACTTTGCACCACAGGGAAATCATCATAGGCACAAACAGGGACATCCTCACAACTGTAAAGATAAGGAATATTCTTTCCACTGTCCACAAAAACAGAGAATGTCCTTCCATTTGTAGGCTCACAGAGAATGTTCCTCCAGAATGTCCACCACAGGAACATTCTTCCAATTTCTACACATCATAGTTTCTCCCACACTGTGACACAAATGGATGCCCTCCCCATATTTGCCACAGAGACATCCATTCCAGTCCAAACTGAAATGTCCTCCCCAACCGTCCACAACAGGCAGGGTCCTACCAACTGTCCACCCCATAGGGATGCCTTTACACGCCACCAAACAGAGGATCTTCTCACTGTCCACCACAGGGACATCCTTCTGTGTACTACAAAGACATCTTTACCACTGTCCACAATATGGTTTTCCTCAAACAGTATGCACTACCATGGAAAAGCCTCCCCATTGTCCACCATGCAAATATCCTCGCACTGTAACCACAGGGACATCCTACCCACTGTCCACCACAGGGGGTCCTCACCTCTGTCCACCATAGGGACATTCCTTCTGCCTCACCACAGTGATGTACTCCCACTGTCTTCCAAAGGGACGTTTCTTCCCACTGTCGACCACAAAAACAACGTTTCAATGGTCCACCACAGGGAAGTCCTCTTAAACTGTCCAACACAATGATGTCTTCCCACTGTACACCACAGGGACACTTTCCTGTGCACAACAGGGATTTTATACCACTGCCACCAGAGATGTCTTCTGCACTCCTTACTACAAGTACAATCTTCTCACTGTCCACCAAGGAACATTCTCTTGTGCAGAACAGGAGCGTTGCCCTTACTGTCCACAAGGCTGTCATCCACAGGTCCACCACAGTGAAATCCTCTCGAATCTCCCAACACAGGAACATCCTCCCGAACTGTCCAAAACACAGAATCCCCCAACTATCAAACACAATGAAGTCCTTCCCACTGTAACACACACAGGGCCTCCTCCCCACTGTGCACCACAGGGGACATCCTCCTCGTGCACAACAGGGATATCCTAACCACTGTTCACCACAGAGATGTCCTCTGCAACTCTCACCCATCTGGACATCCTTCCCAACTATTCACCAACAGAAACATTCTCCAGTGCAACACGTAACAACGAGGCCCACTCCCATCACATGTGAAATCCTTCCCACTGTCCAAAACACTGGGTGTTCTCCGCATGTTCTAGAACAGGGATGTCCTTCCCACTATTCACACAGAAAAGGTCCTCCATGCTGTCCACCAAGATTACATTCTTCCACGTCCAACACAGTTGAATATTTCCTCTCGCAGATCATAACAGGGATGTCCTTCCCACTGTCCACTACAGGGAGTCCCCACTCTCCACAGAGCACATCCTTTCCCACTGTACACCAAAAGAGGTCTTGCCAATGTCCAACCACAGGAACGTCTTCCCACTGTCCACAACATATGTCCTTCGTACGGTACAGCACAGGGACCTCCTTCCCACTGTCCACCACAGGGAAGTCCTCTCCCATCCACCACAGACAGAAATGTCTTTCCACTGTCCACCATATTGACGTGCTCCACACGTCCACATCAAATTGTCACATCCATTGTCCACCAGCGAAAACTTTTTAATGACGACCAACAAGGGAGTACTCCTAACTGTCCACCACGGGACGTCCTTTCCACTGTCACCAAAGAGATGTCCTTCCCATGTCTACCACAGGGCATTCTCCTGTGTACCACAAGGAAAATTACTGCTGTCCACAACATGGTTGTCCTCACCAATGTTCCATACAGGGACGTCCTCACCACTGTTCCAAAACAGGGATTTTCATCTCCCACTATCAAAACACAGTGAAGTCCTTACCCACTGTAAGAACAGGACATCACCCACGGGCACAACAGGGATGTCCTCAACCACGTCCACACAAGGATGTTCCTCCGTTACTCTCACCATATGGACATCCTTCTGAATATGTACCACAAGGGATGTTATCCAGTACAACACCGTAACATACTCCCCATGTCCACCACAGGATGTCCTCCCCACTTCTACAACAGGATGTCCTTCCCACAATCATAGCCAGAAAGGTCCTTCTTGCTGTCCACCACAGGGGACATCCTTCCTCGCTCCACCTCAGTGATGTCCTCCACTCAGAACATACACAGGTATGTCCTTTCACTTTCCACCATAGGGACGTTTCCCCACTGTACACAAAGACAGTAAACCTTCCAACTGGCCAACACAGAAAGTCTTTCCCAATGTCCACAACAGGGGACGTATTCCACAGATTCCCAACACATGTATGTCCCTTCCAATGTCCATCACAGGTAAGTCTTTCCCACGGCCAACAAAGGGAAGTCCTTCTCTACTGTCCACCACAGGGGATGTCCTTTCCACAGTTCACCACAGGGATATCCTCTGCACTGTCCACAACAGGCATGTCCTTTTCATTCTCCACCCACGTTACCTCCCTCAAAAAGTCACCAGAGGGAATTCCTCTCCACTGTGCATACAGGAATGTCCACACGCACTGCCACAACAGGCCACTTGTCTTCCCACAGTCCACCACAGAAAAGTACACCCTGCTTTCCAGAACAGGACACATACTTTCCCAATTCCCACCTCCATGATGTCCTTTCCTCTGTCCACCACAAGGGACATCCTTCCCACTGTCCACAAACAGGGAGTGACTCCACAATGTCCACCAAAGTGACATTCTCTACTGTCACCACAAGAGGGTATTCCCAATGTCCAAAACATGGACAGTCCTTCCCACAGCCCACAGCATATATGTCCATTCCAATGTCAGCACAGGGACATCCTTTTACAGCCACACAGGGAAGTCTCTCCTACGGTCCACCACAGTATGTCCTTTCCACGTGTCCATTTCCGGGATGCCCTTGCCCTGTCATAACAGCCGTCCTTCCCAATGTCCACCGGTCAGTCAAGGTTCATACTGTGTCCACAACAGGAACATACTTCCCATATCCACTAAATGATGTCCTCATTTTGTCCACCATAGAGACGTGATTCTCACTGTCAAACATATTGTGTTCCTTCCCACTGTCCATGAGAGGGACATGTTCCACTGTCCAACACACGGAGATTCTTCACCAAGTCAACAACATGTGCATTCCTTCCCCAATCACAAATAAATGCCATCCACACTCTCACAAATTCATGACCTTCTTCACACTGCTTTACCACAGAAAGGTCCTCTCTACTGTGCCACACAGGGAGTCATTAACACTGTCCCTTACTAAGTGATGTCCTCCCCTCTGTCCAAAAAGAGGGACATTCTTCCACAGTTCACTACGAGAGAGGACTTTCCCAATGTCCACAACAGAGATGTCTTCACACAGGTCCACAAACATAAACTATTTCCCACGGTCCACCACCAGGGACCTCTTTCACAATGTCCTATCTACTGTCCATCAAAAGTGCGTGTCCTTTCCACTGGTCCACGAGGGACGTCCTCCCTATGACCACAACAGGGGATTTGTTCCACTGGTCCCCAAAGGGACGTACTCCCAATGTACACCAACAGGGAAGTACTACTCACTGTCCACCACAGGGACATCATGACTCCACTGTCTACAACAGGGAGGTCTCTCCACTATCCACCACAGAACCCATCCTGTTCATGTTCACCACAGGGACGTCCTTTCCCATTATCCACACAGGTGATTACTGTTCCACTGTCAACCACAGAAAACATCTCATCACTGTCTACACAGGGACATCTTTTACACTGTCCACCAAGAGGAAGTCCTCCCTTGCCTGTACACACACAGAAACGTCTCACACTGCTACCACAGTATTAGTAACGTCCTCTCAGTTGGTCCAAAACATAAACGTCCTCCCACAGGCCCCCACAGGGAACGTCCTTCACACTGTCACCACAGGGAAAACCTCCAGATGTCTACAATGGGATGTCCTTCCCATTGTCCACCACATGGACATCCTTCACTGCTCACATAAAAGGACTTCCTTCCCCACTGTTTACCAAAGGGATGAATTCCTATCTGTCCACCACACAAATATGTTCCAACTCTCCACTACAGAACCATCCATCCTACTGTTATTAACAGGGACATATTCCCATGTCCTCCAACAAGGACGTCCAACCCACGGTCCACAACAGCAAGGTCCTCTCCACTGTCCACCACAGGGACATCCTCCCAACTATCAACCTCAAGGAGTCCTCCCACACAATCTCCACAGGAATGTCCTTCCCCTCTGCACCACAAGGGACACCCTTCCCACTGTCCCACAATACAGAAAGAAATCTTCCCACTGTCCACCACATGGACTTCCTTCCCACTGTAAACCACAGGGACGTCCTAACCACAGTCCACCCGAAGCGTCGGTCTTACGCACTGTCCACCACAAGTAAATCCTCCGGGCACAAGAGGGATGTCCTCACCCACTGGCACACAGGGACATTACCTTTTGCATTGTCCACCACAGGGACATCATTTTCCACTGTTCACCAAAGTGATGCGTTCAAGCTGTCCACAACCAGGGTCTGTCCTCACCACTGTTCACACAACTAGGGATGTCCTTCCCACAGTTCACCAGAGGGGACATCCTTCCCCAATGTGCACAAAAGGGATAGCATTTTTACTGTCCACAACAGGGATGATGTCCTTCCAGTGTTCCATCACAGAATGGTCCTAACCTGCTCTCCACCACAAAGCACAGCATTCCCACTATCCCCATTAGAACCTCCTTTCCACTGTCCCAACCAAGGTACATCCTCTCACTGTCCACCAGAGGATGTCTTTCCCATTTTACACCACAGAGATAGTCCTTTCGCAGCCACAACATGGGGACATTTACCCACTATCCACACATAGATATTCCTCCCCTGCTGTACACCACAAGGATGTCCTCTCCACTTTAAAAAGGGAGTCTCCCAACTGTCCACTACAGGAACGTTCTACACACGGTCCTACCACAGGGAGGTCCCACACAACTGTCCACCACAGGGATTTCCTTTCTCCCCGCTGTCCATCAGAGAGAGGCTCTCCACACTTGTCCACCACAGGGATGTCCTCTGTGTACCACACGGACATCCATTAAAACTGTCCACCATAGGATCATCTTCACCAATGTCCAGCACTGTGGGACATCTTACCACTGTTAACCATAGAGTATCCATCCTGGCACCAACATGACATCCTGACCTATGTCACCACAGGACATCCTTCTACGTGTCCACCACAGGGACATCATTCCCCAATGTTCACTAAAGAGTGTACCTCCCCACAGTCCCCCACATGGATGCCTTTCCCACTGTTCCACAAAAAACATCCTCCTCACTTTGCATCAAAGTGACATCTTCCTATGCACAAAAGGAGTCCGACAACCTGTGCACCACCGGAATATTCTTCAACTGTCAACAACAGAGAGTCATTGCAACTTGTAGACCACAGAGTGAGATGTCTTCCCTGCTGCCACTCAGGGACATTCTTCCCAATTTCCACCACAAAAAAAAAAATGTCCTCCCCACATTCCAACCACCCGGGAGTCGTTTTCTGCAGTGCACCAAACAGATGTCCTTCCTACTGTCCACCACATGGACATCCTCCTGTGTACTACAAGACATCCTTATCACTGTCCACAACCTGATGTCCTCAATAATATGCAATACAGGGAAGTCCTCATGCTGTTCACACAGGGGAATATCCTCTGCATGTAAACCACAGGGACATTCCACCCACAACTGTCCACCACAGGGAATCCCTCCCTTTGTTCCACCACAGACCCATCCTTCTGCTGTCCACACAGTGATGTCCTCCACTTGTACTCCAAAGGGGACGTCCTTCCACTGTTCGACCACAAAAAAAGACGTCATTTTCTAATCGGCCACCCACAGGAAGTCCTCTTCACTGTCCACAAAGAAATGTCCTTGCCCACTGTACACCACAGGGACATCCTCCTGGGCAACAGGAATTTCCTAACCACTGTCCATATAGAGATGTACTCTGCACTCCACCATAGTACATCTTCCGACTATGGCCCCCAAAAGGGAAAGGTCTCCAGTGCACCTCAGTAAAATCCTCCCACTGTCATCCACCAGTGACATCTTCCCACTGTAACCACCTGGATGTCTCCCAAACTGTATACAACAGGGGATTTCCTAACCACCATTCAAAAACAGAAAGTTCCTCCCTGCTGTTCACCCCAGGAAGTACTTCCCTCTGTCATCCTCAATGTATCCTCCCCGCAGACAATGGCAGGGATCGTTTTTTTTACTGTCCACATAGAGACGGTCCTCCCACGGTCACCAGAGGGTCATCCCCTTCCCACTTCACCCCAAGAATGTCTTTCCCAATGTCCAACACGGACGGTGCTTCCCACATTCCAAAACATATATGTTCTTCCCATATCCAACAAAGGCCTGACTCCAGTGTCCACCACAGGGGAAGTCCATGCTTGCTACTTCCACCACCATGAATGTCCTTTACAATGTCATCACAGGTATGTCCTCGGGCACTGTCCACAACAGGAATGTCCCTTTTCACTCTCCATCAAAAGGACCTCATTTCCCATGTCCACACAGATAAGTCCTCTCTACTCTCCACCACAGGCATGTCCTTCCAACTCTGTCCACCACAGAAGGTACACCCTGCTGTCCACAAAACAGGAACATACTTCCTAATGTCCACCTCAATGATGTCATTCCTCTGTCCACCAACAGGGACGTCCTTACACTGTCCACCACATGGTGTGTTAGTTTCCCACGGTCCATGGGAGGGACATGCTTTCCCATGTCCACCACACCGATGTCCTGCCCACTGTCAACAAAATGAACATTCTTCCACATACACAACGTAAATGTTTTCCCCTCCCCACGGTCCAAAAAAATAGACCTTCTTCCAACTGGTCACCACAGATAGCGTCCACTCTACTGTCCACCACAGGGATGTCCTGTAACACTGTCCAAAACCATGTTATTCCTCCCCACTGTCAAAACAGGTCTTCGAAGTCTTTCCCACTTCGACCACAGAAAGGACCTCCCCACAGGCCACCACATGATGTCCTCACCACAGTCCATCTAAGGGGGACATCCTCCCACTGTCCACAAGAAGGACATTCTTCCATACAGTAAACACAAGGAGGTCTTACAATGTCATCAAGGAGATATGTTATTCCCACAGCAACAACATAAAATTATTTTCCCCATGTCCACCACAGGGGACTCCTTCCCAACTGTACACCATAGGGATGGTCTTCTCTACTGTCCATTGAAGTGATGTCCTTTCCACTGTCACCAAAGAAAGTTTTCCAACATTGTCCACAGCAGGGATGTTCTTTTCCACCTATCACACCACAGGGACATCCTCCACAGGGTCCACCACAGGGACATAACTACCTACTGTCTACCACATGGTAATCCTCCCAATCTCCACCACAGGTAGCTCCTTTTTACAGTCCCACACAGGGATGGTAATTTCAAATGGTCCACCACAGAGACATCCTTTCCACTGACCACACAATTCACGTCCTTCCATACATCAACCATTGAGAAGTCCTCACTTGTTTTTCACCAAAAGGGACGTCCTTACACTGTCCAACACAGGGATATCCTCCAAATCGGTCACACAGTGACATCCCATTCATTGTCGCTCTGGGATATACTAACCCACTTGCACAACAGGGACATTTTCCTGTGCACAACGGGATTATTCTCCCCACTGTGCACACAGGATATTCTCCTTTGCACACCAGGATGTCAGCAACACTCTCCACACAACATGTCGTCTGCCACACTCCATGACAGGGACATAATACCCAAATCCACCAAAGTATCGTTTTTCCATTATTCACCACAGGGATGTCATTCCAAAATGTCCAACACAGAAAAAGTCCTCTTCACTGTCCACCACAAGGGAGTCCTCCCCCTGTCCCCCACAGTGATGTCCTCCCCACTGTCCACGAGAGGGATAGCATTACCCACAGTCACCACAAGGAGGTCCTTCCCAAATCCACCAACAGGGGACTTTCTTAACACTGTCCACAAATAAATGTTCTTCCCCCAAGTCCACTAGAGTTTTGTTTCTCTCTACTGTCCAACAGAGAGATGTACTTTCCACTGTTCTCTAAAGGGACGTTTCCTTTCATCAGAGAAACTTCTCACCACTGTCCGCCCAGAATGTCTCACCACTGTCCATCACTGTGAAGTCCTTTCACTTTTTCAACCATGAGGGAATTCCTTTCCACGTCCACCACAGAAACGTCCTAATCCAACTGGTTCACCACAGGGACGTCTTTCCCAATATATAAGACAGGAGGTCCTCACCTCTTACCATAAGAGGAACACCCTTTAACCATCCACCCACAGAAAATCTTCATCACTGTCTAATCACAAGGACATCTATACCGCGTTCCACCGAGTGAAGTGCTCCCTGATGTCCACCCACAGAAACGGACCTTCACACTGTCCACCAAGTAATGTCCTCTCAGTTGTCCCAAAAGAAGCATCCTCCCCACTGCCACCACGTGACATCCTACGCTAATGGTACAACCACAACGAGCAACCTCACCACTGTATACAGCTGGGACATCCTTCCATTGTCACCCAAAACATTTTTTATACATGCTTTCACTGTCCACAAAAAAACTTCCTTCCCAATGTTACCACGGGGACTCATCCAACAGTCCACTACACAAAAATATGTTCACAACTGTCCACTACAGAAACATCCATCCACTGTACACTACATGGGGGACATACTCCCCCCTGTCCTCCACAAGAATGCCATCCTACTGTCCACCCAGAAAGGTCCATACACAATTTCCACCACAGGACATCCTCCAACCTTTCTCCAAAGGAGTTCCTCCCCACAGTCCACCAGAGAGAACGTTCTTCTCACTGTCCACACAGGAACATCCCACTGTGTACTACAAGAAATGCCGTACCACTGTCCAAAAACAGGTGTCCTCAACAATATGCACTACAAGAATCCTAACCACGTCCACCACAATGAAAATATCATCCTGCATTGTAAAACAAACAGAGACATCTACCCACTCACCACCAAGGCAGTTCCTCCTGTCTGCCATCACAGGGACATCCTTCTGCCTGTTTGCAACAGTGATGTCCACACAATGCCTGTAAAGGGATCCTTCCCACCCCCCCAGTTCGTACCACAAGGACGTCATTTCAATATTCCACCACAGGCAAGTCCTCTTCACTGTCTAGCAGAGTGAGTCGTTACCACTGTAAATCTACAGAGACATCCTCCTGTGCACAACAGGAAATTCTTACAACTATTCACCCAGAGATGGCTCTCCACCCCCATACAAGGAAAATCTTCTAAACTGTCACACCAAAAGAGACATTCTCTTGTGCACCACATAAGCATTGTCCTTACTGTCCACAAGGCCATCTCCACACTGTCTACCACAGTGGAAAATCTCTCAACTCTACAACACAGGGACATCCTACCACTGTCCAACATGGTGTCCTCCCAACTATTAAAAATAGCCAAGCCTTTCCACTGTAAAAAAGGACATCCTCCACACTGTGCACCACAGGGACTTCCTCCTGTGTACAACAGGGATGTCCTAACCACTGTCACCACAAAGATGTCCTCTGCACTATCCACCATATGGATATTTTTCTTACATGCAGCACAGGACATTCTCGAGTGCACACAGTAATATCCTCCCCAATGATCCACCACAGTGAAATCCTACCAACAGTCCACCACGCGATGTACTCCTCACTGTCTACCACAGGGATGTCCTTTCCACTATTCACACCAGAACTATCCTCCCTGCTTCAACCAAGAGGACGTCCCTTCCCAATCTCCATCTCAGTCAATATCCTCCTCTCAGATAAAAACAGGTATGTTCTTCCATAGTCCACCACAAGGTGTTCCTCCCACTGTCCACAGAGGCACACCCTCCCACTACACCCAAAACGGGTCTTTACCAAATGTCCACAACAGGGACATCCTTCCACGGTCCACAAAATATATGTCCTTCCCACGTACACACAGGGAGCTTCTGCCCCTGTTCGACACAGGGAAGTCCTATACGTCCTCCACAGAGATGTATTTTCACTGTCCCACCACATTGAGTCCTCTACAGTACCAAAAAGATGTATATCCCAATGTCACCACAGAATCTTTTTTATTAATATTTTATTTACCACTAGATGCCCATCCACTTTCCCCATCACCCCCTTAGAAACTCCTATCCCATGCCCCCTTTCCTTTTCATTTTATACATTTTTTTAAATAATGTTAATCATAAGCATTATAAGTTTGGAATTGTCAATCAGATGGTGTGTACACCACTGACCACCTACATAAACAACTATCTTGACTGGTGAAAGACATGAATATCTGCCTCCCGTCTCCCACCTCTTCTCTCTTTCATCACTTACTCTCCTACCTTCTTCTCCTCCGCTTCTACTCCTTTTCTTCCTCTCAAGTATCTCCTACCTTAGCTCCTCCTACACATCACCATTGCCTGTTAAATGAAACTTTTCTCGTCAAATACAATTAGAGCCTAATTATGCCAATTTTACCATGAGGAACAAGATAGTCCTAATACCCAGTCCATCATTTTTTCTTTATGTCTTTTTTTGTTGGACTAACCCAGCCACCTCTGTCATCTATCCTAATTAAAACATTTAGTCTGAACAGGGCTTTAGAATGAATGTCAGCTGATGACCATCACTCAAATCTTTTCTCTTACGGTAAATAGCTATAAGGTTTTCAAACACCGTCAGAAATCCAGCAGATCTGAGTTAATTAGAATTGTGGGAAGCAAAAAGCATAGCTTCTAAAACTTAGCCAATTTATAGAGACCTTGAAACCTGAAAAGCCCCTATACTACCAACGTTGGCGCTCCAACTCTTCAGCATTCTGGCCCAGAATTCATCTTACAGACTTGGTGAGCAGGATATTAAGGACTGATTACTCGTCTAGACAGATTATAATCAGCGACAATTCTGCATGTGAGCCTTTTTGGACAGTAATTTGTCGTAGATGGAGAGAGGCAATTCTTGCCTAGTGGCTGTTACCACACAACTGGAGAACTCCAAGGATGATCAATTTCTTCTTAGAATTGAAGACAGAAGCTGTAGGAGCAGACAGGTTCTCTAATCAATATGAACAATTAATATATAAATATTGAACGCATCAGTTCTATCGACTTCTGAATGTTTGAAAACCAAACTATCTATTAGGTAACATGGACTGTTTTCTGTAATTCCTTCAGCTATTTCTAAGTAAAATATGAAAAACACCCTAAAAATAAAAATCAAAAATCGAATTTGCTATGTCCCCTGAACTCATAGGTAACCGTACCAAATCAGTAAAAAAGTTAAAAAAGGGCTGGTCTAGGCATTGTATTCCTAAATTGTTATACAGGCATAAAGCCCATGAGTGTATCACTATTCATCTCCTTTTTATATTAATAGAGGCTCTACCAATGAAAAAACTTAAATTGGAGATCAAAGTCAAATTTTGTACCATTTAATAACTTATAACCTCATCTGAATACAACTATACATATTTCTACCAAAGGTTATGGTAGCAATAAGGCTGAGTATAATATACAGATTTCTACCAGTAAGTTATGGCCTATGGCAGTAAGTCTAGCTAATCCCCCCTGTTCTAAGAAAACCACTACACGTGTCCCTAGAAAGACAGACCATTATAATCACATTAGTCCCAAAGCTCAGGAATAGGGCGCTGACTGTTCTTAACTTATTCAAGCTGATTAAGGGCCGTTGAGATTGTAGAAGAGGGTGGGGGGAGAGTAATTTGATAAGCCTCTGATGCTGTGTCTTCACTGAATCCAGATGGAATTCCAGGGACATCAGAGGTTTGGGCAGGTCTGCGCAGTATGCTTGATGAGTAGATACACCAAGGCTGTGTATTCTGCAATATACAATTCTCAGAACAAGTTTTAGTATCAAGAAAAAAAAATTTCCTACCCCCAGGGGGCTGACATGTTTTTTAAAGATGATGGTTCTGAAGACTTCTTTTTCCCACTTGTTAAAATTGGTTGTAGTATTTACGTTTCAGATTTTATCCCCTTATCCTACTTCCTCCCACCACCCAGAACCTATCCCATCCCCCTCTTCATGCTTATATGAGGCAGTGGACCACACCTACCCCCCTCACTATCCCCTCCCCGCCCTCACATCTCCCCCCACTGTGTGTTCATTTATTCATTTTTCATTCATTTTTTTATGGGACAGGGCCATCCTCCCCTACATATACCTCTGGAGTCTTGGGTCCCTCCCTATGTGTTCCCAGGCTGGTGATTTAGACCCTGGGGGGCTCTGGTTGTTTGGTATTGTTGCTTTTCACCTGGGTCAATAACAGATTAGGTGGCTGTACATGGGGTGAATACCCAGGTGGAAAGGTCTCCTGATGGCCCCTCCTTCAGTTTCTGTTCCATGTTTTGTTTCCCTATTTGCTCCCTTGAGCATTTTTATTTCTCGTTCTAAGTAGAACTGAGGCATCCCCTCTTGGTCTTCCTTCTTCATGAGCTTCATGTGGTCTGTGGGTTGAGTCTTCACTAATCCAAGCTTTTGGGCTAACATCCGTGGAGATATGTTTGTGTAAACTATCTTCTTTTGGGTTTTTGGAAGATTACTTTCTTGCTTTTTCTAGGTTATAGTTTCCCTCCTTGTGTTGGAGTTTTCCATCAATTATTCTTTGAAGTGCTGGATTTGTGTTGAGATACTGTGTAAATTTGGATTTGTCATGGAATATTTTGGTTTCTCCATCAATAATGATTGACAGTTTTGCTGGGTATAGTAGTCTGGGCTGGCATTTGTATTCTCTTAGGGTCTGTATGATATCGGTCCAGGATCTTCTGGCTTTTATGGTCTCTGGTGAGAAGTCTGGTGTAATTCTTATAGGTCTGCCTTTATATGTTACTTTGCCTTTTCCCTTACTGCTTTTAGTATTTTTTCTTTGTTTTGTACATTTGATGTTTTGACCTATTATATGGCGGGAAGTATTTCTTTTCTGGTCTAAAACTATTTGGAGTTCTGTAAGCTTCTTGTATATTTATGGACATCTCTTTCTTTAGGTTAGGGAAGTTTTCCTCTATAATTTTGTTGAGGATATTTACTGGTCCTTTTAGTTGGGAGTCTTCCCCCTCATCTATACCTATTATCCTTAGGTTTGGCCTTCTCATTGTGTCTTGGATTTCTTGTATACTTTGGGTTAGTAGCTTTTTGTATTTTGCATTTTCTTTGACAGTTGTGTCAATGTTTTCCATGGTATCTTCTGCACATGAGATTCTCTCTTCCATCTCTTGTATTCTGTTGGTGATACTTGTGTCTATGGACTCCTGATCTTTTTTTTAGGTTTTTCTATCTCCAGGGTATTGTCCCTTTGTGATTTCTTTATTGTTTCTACTTCCATTTTTAGATCCTGCATGGTTCTGTTTAATTCCTTTTCCCGTTTGGTTGCATTTTCTTGAAATTCCTTAAGGGATTTTTGTGTTTCCTCTTTAAGGGTTTCTATCTGTCTACCAGTGCTCTCCTTAAGTTCTTTGAGAGTGTTATTTATGTCTTTCTTAAAGCCCTCTATCATCATCATGAGAAGTGATTTTAATTCTGATTCCTGCTTTTCTGGTGTGATGGGGTGTTCAGGGCTTGCTCTGATGGGGGAGCTGGGTTCTGATGATGCCATGTAACTTTGGTTTCTGTTGCTTATGTTCTTGCTCTTGCCTTTTGCCATCTGGTTAACTCTAGTGCTGACTGTACTTGCTGTTTCTGACTGAAGCCTGTCTTTCTAGTTATCTAGCTTGTGTCTGATCTCCTAGGGGTCCAGATGTCTCTGTGATCTTTTCCAGCTGCACTGATTACAGTGGTACCTCTAGGATGCCTCAGGATATGGTGCCTCCAAGGTAGTAGTCCAGCTAGGTGTCTGCTGTTCTGGGTGCAGTGCCTCCTCTAGAATATCTCTGGATATGTTCCTCTGTGGATCTGGATTGAGTGGACCTTCCAGTATGTCTCAGGTGGAATTCCGGGTCCACACAACAGCAGACCTGGCAGAGGTCTGATCTAGGCCTCAGATCTGAGAACTAGTTTCTAAGACACTGTCCAAGTTAGAGCACCTGGGATCCCTGCCTCCCTCTTGGTTCTTGGAGGTTGGGGGCAGAGCTGCCACTCAAGATCTTCTCAGTGCTCTCCCACCACAGAATCTTAATCTATACTGTCCAACACAGTGATGTCCTCCTCACTGTACACCCCAGGGACATCCTCCTGTGCATAAAAGGGATTTTCTTATCCACTGTACACCCCAGAGATATCCTCTGCACTCCTCAATACAAGCACATACTTCTCACTCTCCACCAAAGAGACATTCTCTTCTGAACCACAGGAACGTTGTTCTTACTGTCTACAAGTCCTTCAACTGCACTGTCCACCACAGTGAAATCCTCTCAACTCTCCAACTCAGTGACATCCTCCCAACTGTCCACAACACGGATGTCCACCCAACTATCAAATATAGTGAAATCCTTCACACTGTAAACAACAAGGACATCCTCCCCACTGGGCACAACAGGGATATCATAACCACTGTCCAACACAGAGATATCCTCCGCACTCTCCACCACATGGACATCCTTTTGACTATGCACCACAAGGACTTTCTCCAGTGCACCACAGTAACATCCTCACCACTGTCCACCACAGTGAAATCCTCCCCACTGTCCACCACAGGGACGTCCTCCCAACTGTCTACAACAGGGATATCCTTCCCACAATTCAAAACAGAAATGTTCTCCATGCTGTCCACCACAGGGATATCCTTCCCTCTGTCCACCTCAGTGATATTTTTCCCTCAGACCATAACATGGATGTCCTTCCCACTTTCCACCACAGGGAAGTCCTCCCAACTGTCCACAAGATGGTCATCCTTCCCACTGTCCACCAAAAGGTCTTTCCCAATGTCAACAACAGGGATATCCTTCCCACAGTCCACACCATATACGTCCTTTCAATGCCCACCAAAGGGACATCCTTCCCACTGTCCACCACAGAGAAGTCCTTTCAACTGTTCACCACAGGGATGTCCTCTGCTCTGTCCACAACAGGCATGTCCTTTTCACTCTCCAACTCAGGGACCTCCTTCCCAATGTACACCACAGGCAATTCCTCTCTACTGTTTTAACAAAGGGATGTCCTTTCTTCTGTCCCCCACAGGGATGTCCACCACACTGTCCACAACAGGCATGTCCTTTCCACTGTGCACCACAGAAAAGTACACCCTGCTCTCCACAACAGGAACTTACTTCCTAATATTCACCTCAATGATGTCCTATCCTCTGTCCACCACAGGGACGTCCTTCCCACTGTCCACCACGTGGTGGTCCTCCCCACTCTTCACCAGAGGAACATGCTTGCCACAGTAGAACACATGGAGGTCCTTCTCAATATCCACAACATTTACGTCCTACCCACAACCCACAACATAAATGTCCTTCCCACTATCAACCACAGTGACTTTCTTCCCACTGTTCACCACAAAGAGGTCCTCTGCCATCCACCACAGGGATGTCCTTACCACTGTCCACCTAAGTGACGACTGCCACTCTATCGACCACAGGGATATCCTTTCCACTGTAGACCACATGGAGTTCCTCCCCAATGTCCACAAGAGGGTCATCCTTCCCACTGTTCACCACAAGAAGGTCTTTCCCAATGTCCACAACAGGGATGTCTTTCCCACAGCCCACAACATATATTTTCTTTCAATGGCAATGACAGGGACATCCTTCTCCCTGTCCGCCACAGGGAATTCACCCTACTGTCCAACAGAGATAGGCCCTTTCCAATGTCCACAACAGGGACCTCCTTCCCACTGTCCACCACAGGCAAGTCCTCTCTACTGTCCAACAAAGAGATGTCATTTCTACTGTCCCCACAGTGATGTCCACAGCACTGTTCACAACCGGCATGTCCTTCCCACTGTCCACCACAGAAAGGTACACCCTGCTGTCCACAACAGGAACTTACTTCCTAATGTCCGCCTCAATGATGTCCTTTCCTCTCTCCACCACAGGGACCTCCTTCCCACTGTTTACCACATGGTGGTCCTCCCCACTGTCCAACAGAGGGACATGCTTGCCACAGTATAACACACGGAGGTGCTTTCCAATATCCAAAGCATGTACGTCCTTCCCACAATCCACAACATAAATGTCCTTCCCACTCTCAACCACAGGAACCTTCTTCCCACTGTTCACCACTGAGAAATATTCTCTACTATCCACCACAAGAATGTCCTTACCACTGTCCACCTAAGTGACTACCTCACCTCTCTCTGCCACAGAGACATCTTTCCCACTGTCCACAACAGGCAGTTCCACCCCAATGTCCACCAGAGGGACATCCTTCCCACTGTTCACCACAAGGAGGTCTTTTCCCATATCCACAACATGGACGTCCTTCCAAAAGTCCACACCATATATGTCCTTACAATGGCCACCACAGAGACCTTCATCTCACTGTCCACCAGAGGTAATTCACTCTACTGTCCACCACAGTTATGTCCTTTCCTTTGTCCACCACAGGGATGTCCTCTCCTGTCCACAAAAGGCATGTGTTTTCCATGTTCCACCACAGGGACAGCCTTCCCATTGTCCACCACAGGGAAGTTCCTCTCTACTGTCCACCACAGGGATGTCCTTTCCACTGTCCAACACAGAAAGGTACACCCTGCTGTCCACAACAGGAATGTACTTCCCAATGTCCACTAAATGATGTCCTCTCCGATTTCAACCACAGAGATGTCCTTCCCACTGTCCACCACATGGTGGTCCTCCCTACAGTTTACAAGAGGGACACGCTTCCCACTGTCCACCACACGGAGGTCCTTCCCAATGTCCAAAACATGGACGACCTTCCCGCAATCAACAACATAAATGTCCTCTCCACTGTCCAACACATGGACTGTCTTCCCACTGTTCACCACAGAAAGGTCCTGTCTACTCTCCCAAACAGGGATGTTTTTACCACTGTCTAAACCAGTGACATCCTTCCCACTGTCCAAAACAGGGATATCCTTAACTGTCCACCACAGAATGGTCCTCCCCACTGTCCACCACAGGGATGTCCTTCACACGGTCCACCTAAGTGATGTCCTCCCCTCTGTTCTCAAGATGGACATTCTTCCCACAGTTCACCACAAGATCTTTTCCAATGTCCACAACAGAGATGTTCTTCCCACAGTCCACAACATAAATGTCCTTCCCACTGTCTCCCACAGAGACCTCTTTCTCACTGTCCAACACAGGGAAGTCCTCTCTACTGTCCACAACAGTGATGTTCTTTCCACTGTCCACCACATGAACTTACTACCCAGTGTCCACCACAGAGACATCCTACACACTGTCTACCACAGGGAGGTCCTCCCCAATCTCCACCACAGGTAGACCCTCTCCACTGTCCACCAGAGTGCCATCATTTCAACTGTCCACCAAAGAAATATTCTCCCCACTCTCCACAACAGGGATGTTTTTCCCACTCTCCACCACAGAAAAGTTGTACAAACTGCGCTCCACAGAGACATCCTACCCACTGTCAACCACATCGATGTCCTTCCCACAGTCCACCAAATGGACGTTCTTCCCACTGTGCACCAAAGTTACATCTTTCAACTGTCCATCACAGAGTCATCCTCCCCACTGACCACCACAAGGACAACCTTCATACAGTCCACCATAGAGAAGTCCTCCCTGTTTTCCACCAAAGGAACGTCCTTCCCACTGTCCACCACAGGGACATCCTCCAAATTGTCTACCACAGTGACATCATTTTCACTATTCTCCACTGGGATATCCTACCCACTTTGAACAACAGGGACATTTTCCTGTGCACAACAGGAATATCCTCACCACTCTGCACCACAGGGACATCCTCCTTTGCACACCGTGGATGTCAGCAACACTCTCCACCCCAGAAATGTCCTCTGCACTCTCCACGACAGGGAGATCCTCCATACTATCTACCAATGAAACGTCTTTCCCACTATTCACCACAGCGATGTCATCCCAAATGTCCCACAGAGAAAAGTCCTTTTCACTGTCCACCACAGGTATGTCCTCCCCACTGTCTACCACAGGGATATCCTTCCCACTGTTCACCACAAGGAGGTTCTTCCCAATGTAGACAACAGGTACTTCTTTCCCACTGTCCACAACATAAATGTTCTTCCCACTGTCCACAACAGTGTGTTTCTCTCTACTGTCCACCACAGAAATGTACTTTCCACTGTCCACCCAAGGGACATTTTCCTTTGCACCAGAGAAACTTCCTCACCACTGTCCACCACATAAACATCCTCACCACTGTCCACCACTGTGGCATACTTTCCACTTTCCACCATGAGGAGGTCCTCTCCACTGTCCACCACAGAAACATCCTTTCCACTGCTTTACCACAGGGACGTCCTTCCCAATATCCAAAACAGGGAGGTCCTCACCACTGTCCACAACATGGATGTCCACAACAGAAACATCCTCATCACTATCTATCACAGGGACATCTTTATCACTGTCCACCACAGAGAAGTCCTCCCTGCTGTCCACCACAGGGACGTCCTTCACACTGTCCACCACGGTAACGTCCTCTCAGTTGTCCAAAACAGAAACATCCTCCCCACTGTCTACAACAGGGACGTTCTTCCCATTGTCCACCACATGGAGATCCTTTCACTGTTTACAAAAAGGACTTCCTTCCCACTGTTTACCACAGGGACATCTCCCTAACTGATCACCACACAAATATGTTCCCAACTGTCCACTACAGAAACATCCATCCCACTGTACACAACAGGGACATACTTGCCACTGTCCTCTACAAGGATGTCCATCCGAGTGTCCACAACAGAAAAATCCTACCCACTGTCCACCAGAGGGACATCCTCCCAACTTTCCACCCAAAGGAGTTCCTCCCCCACTGTCCACCACATGAATGTCCTTCCCACTGTCCACCAAAGAGACATCCTTCCCAATCTCCACAACAAAGACATCTTCCCCACTGCCCATCACATGGACTTCCTTCCCACTGTCCACCACAGGGACGTCCTACCACACAGTCAACCAGAGTGTGGTCCTCCCCACTGTTCACAACAAGGACATCTTCCTGTAAGAACAGGGGTGTCCTCACCACTGTGCACAACAGGGACATACTTTGCATTGTCCACCACAGGGAAATCCTTCACACTGTCCACCAAAGTGAGGTCCTCCCTGATGTCCACCACAGAGGCATCCTTACCACTGTCCACCACAGGGTCATGATCACCACTGTGCACCAAATGTATGTCCCTCCCAATGTTCAACAGAGGGACATCTTCCCCAATGTGCACAAAAGGGACATCCATTTATTCTCCACAAAAGGGATGTCCTCCCCACTGTTCACCACAGAGAGTTTCTCCCTGCTCTCCACCACAGGGACAGTCTTCCCACTGTCCACCATGGAACGTACTTTCCACTGTCCACCACAGGTATATCCTCTCCACTGTCCACCTGAGGGACATCCTTCCCATTGTACACCACAGAGAGGTCCTTTCTGCTCTCCACCACTGGACATTCTTCCTAATGTCAACCACAGAGATGTCCTCCCCACTGTCCACCACAAGGATGTCCTTGCCACTTTAAACAGGGATGTCCTCCCCATTGTCCACCACAGAGACATCCTACCCATGTCCACCACAGGGAGGTCTTCCCACTATCCACCATAGGGTTGTACTCCTCTTGTCCACAACATGGACATCCTTCCACTGTCCACAAAAAGGAAATTATTCCCACAGTTTAGCACAGGGATGTCCTCCTCACTGTCCACTACAGGGATGTTCTACACACTGTCCACCACAGGGAGGTCTACCCAAATGTCCACCACAGGGATTTCCTCCCCACTGTCCATCCGAGAGAGGTCTTCCTCACTGTCCACCACAGGGATGTCCTTTTTTGTACCACAAGGACATCGATAAAACTGTCCACCACAGGGTCATCTTCACCAGTGTCCAGCACAGTGACATCCTTCCCACTGTTCACCACAGGATCATCCTCTTGTGCACAACAGGGACATCCTGACCAATGTGCACCACAGGGACATCTTTCCACTGTTCACCACAGGGACATCCTCCCCAATGTTCACTACAGAGTGGACCTCCCCATTGTCCACCTCATAGACGTCTTTCCCACTGTCCACCATAGAAACATCCTCCTCACTTTGCACCACAGAGACATCCTCCTATGCACAACAGGGACGTCCTCACAACTCTGCACCACAGGAATGTTCTTTCCACTGTCCACAACAGAGATGTCCTTCCCACTGTAGACCACAGAGTTGTCCTCCCTGTTTTCCACCATGGGACATTCTTCCCACTTTCCAACACAGGAACGTCCTTCTCACTGTCCACCACAGGGACATCCTCCTGTGTACCACAAGGACATCCTTAAAACTGTCCACAACATGGTTGTCCTCACCATTGTCCACTACAGCGACGGCCTCACCACTGTCCACAACATGAATATCCTCCACACTGTAAACCACAGTGTTGTGGACCGCAATAGTCCCAAGCAACCACTGTATCCCTGCCCAAGCTGCCGCTCCGGTCCGCAGGTCGGGGTTCAGCAAGAGAGAGAGTGAGGGCCATCGTGAGGAATGGAGACCAGACAGAGTGTGTTTCTATTCCATTTATTCTTCAGTCTCTCTTCCTCTAAGTGTCTCCCTAATGTCTGATTCTCTGCTGTCTGCCTCTGCCTTTATATGTCTCACTTCTAAGCCATGCATCTAAATCACACATTTAATCATGCCCTTAGGTCTTGTCTCTAAATCTGATCTCTAGGTCACTCTTAAGTCACACACTTAAGTAACACGACTTTAATATCACACATCTTTAATCTCACACACTCAAGGTATCTAAATCAAGATTATCAGAGTGTGCTCAGCTGTTGTAGGCTATTGTAACCCAAGTTGCATGTCAGGGTATATGGCTCAAGATGGCTGCAAAGCTGATAGCCACTTTCTGCTAAAAGTATGCCTCCAACACCACAGGGACATCCTACACATTGTCCACAACAGGAACATCCTTCTGCCTGTCCATGACACTGATGTCCACCCCACTGTACACCTCAGGGACATCCTCCTGTGCACAAAAGGGATGTTCTTACCACTGTACACCCCAGTGATGTCTTCTGCACTCAACACTACAAGGACATCCTTCTCACTGTCCACCAAAGAGACATTGTCTTGTGCACCACAGGAATGTTGTTTTTACTGTCTACAAGGTCGTCATCTGCACTGTCCACCACAGTGAAACCCTCTCAACTCTCCACCACAGTGACATCCTCCCAACTGTCCACAACAGGGATGTCCTCCCAACTATCCAACACAGTGAAGTCTTTCTCACTGTAAATAACAGGGACATCCCACCCACTGGGCACAACACGGATGTCCTAACCACTGTCCACCACAGAGATGTCCTTTGCACTCTCCACCATATGAACATCCTTCTGACTATGCACCACAAGGGCGTTCTCCAGTGCACCACAGTAACATCCTCCCCAGTCTCCACCACAGTGAAATCCTCTCCACTGTCCACCACAGGGATGTCCTCCCCACAGTCTACAACAGAAATGTCCTTTCCAAAATTCAAAAGGGAAAGGTCCTCCCTGCTGTCCACCTCAGTGATATCCTCCCCACAGACCATATCAGGGATGTCCTTCCCACTTTCCTCCACAGGGATGTCCTCCCTACTGTCCACAAAATAGATATCTTCCCCACTGTTCATCACATGGACATCCTTCCCACAATCCATCACAGAGACGTCCTACCACACAGTCCACCAGAGTGTGTTTTTCCTCAATGTCCACCACAAGCACATCCTCTTGTGCGCAAGAGAGATGTCCTCATGACTGTGCACCACAGGGACATACTTTGTATTGTCCAACACTGTGCCATCACTCCTACTGTCCACAAAAGTGAGGACCTCCCTGCTGTCCAGCACAGGGGCATACTCACCACTCTCCACCACAGGGATGTTCTTCCCACTGTTCACCAGAGGGACATCTTATCCAATGTCCAAAAAAAGGGACATGCTGTTAATATCCAAACAGGGATGTCCTTCCCACTGTCCAGCACAGAGAGGTTTTTCCTGCTCTCAACCACAGGGACAGTCTTCCCACTGTCCAACATAGAAAGTCCTTCAACTGCCCACCACAGGTACATCCTCTCCACTGTCCACCAGAGGGATGTCCTTCCCATTGTACACCACAGAGAGTTTCTTTCCACTGTCCACCACAGGGACATTCTTCCCAATGTCCACCACAGTAATCTCCACCCCACTGAGTACCACAAGGATGTCCTCCCCACTTATGCTATATGGATGTCCTCCCCACTGTTCACCACAGAGACAACCTACACAAGTCCACCACAGGAAGGTCCTTTCCGCTGTCCACCACAGGGACATTCTTCCCAAAGTCCACCAAAAGGATGTCCTCCCCACTTTAAACAGGGATGTCCTCCCCACTGTCCACCACACAGACATCCTACCCATGTCCACCACAGTGAGATGCTCCATACTGTCCACCATCGGGACATACTCCCCTTGTCCACAACATTGACATCCTTCCACAGTCCACAAAAATAATATTATTCCCAAAGTTTAGCACAGAGATGTCCTCCCCGCTGTCCTCTACAGTGATGTTCTACACACTGTCCACCACAGGGAGGTCAACCCAAATTCCACCACAGCGATTTCCTCCCCACTGTCCATCAGAGAGAGGTCCTCCCCACTTTCCACCACAGGGATGTCCTCCTGTGTAACACAAGGACATCCATAAAACTGTCCACCACAGGGTCATCTTCACCAATTTCCAGCATAGTGACATCCTTCCCACTGTTCACCACAGGGATATTCTCCTGTACACAACAGGGACATCCTGACCAAAGTGCACCAGAGAGACATCATTTCCACTGTTACCATAGGGACATCCTCCCCAATGTTCACTACAGAGTGAACCTCCCCACAGTCCACCACATGGATGTCTTTCCAACTGTCCACCCAAGAAACATCCTCCTCACTTTGCACCACAGTGACATCCTCCTATGCACAATGGGACGTTCTCACAACTGTGCAACATAGGAATATTCTTTCCACTCTCCACAACAGAGATGTCCTCCCCACTGTCCACCAAAGACATGTCCTCCCCACTGTCTACAACAGAAATGTCCTTCCCAAAATTCAAAAGAGAAAGGTCCGCCCTGTTGTTCACCACAGGGACAACCTTCCCTCTGTCCACCTCAGTGATATCATCCCCACAGACTATATCAGGGATGTCCTTCCCAATTTCCACCACAGTACATCCTCCCCACTTTCCACAAGAGGGTCATCCTTCCCGCTGTCCACCAAAAGGTCTTTCCCAATGTCCACAACAGGGATGTCCTTCACACAGTCCACACCATATATGTCCTTCCAATGTCCACCACAGGGACCTCCTTCCCACTGTCACCACAGGGAAATCCTCTCTACATGTCCAACACAGGGATGTGCTTTTCACTGTTCAACCCAGGGATGTCCTCATTACTGTACAGAACAGGCATGTCCTTTTCACTTTCCACCACATGGAGCTCCTTCCCAAAGTCCACCACAGGCAAGTCTTATCTACTGTCCACCACAGGGATGTCCTTTCCACTGTCCTCTACAGGAATGTCCACAGCACTGTCCACAACAGGCATGTCCTTCCTACTTTCCACCACAGAAAAGTATACCCTGCTGTCAACAACAGGAATGTTCTTCCTAATGTCTACCTCAATGATGTCCTTTCCTCTGTCCACCACAGCGACATCCTTCCCACTGTCCAACACATGGAGTACCTCCCCAATATCCACCAGAGGGACATGCTTCCCACTGTTCACCACAAGGCAGTCATTCCACTGTGCACCACAGGAATGACCTCCACCATGTCCAAAAACAGGCATGTTCTTCCCATGATTCGCCACAGGGACGTTTTTCCCAATGTCCACCACAGAGACATCCTCTCCACTGACCACCACAAGGACATCCTTCATACAGTCCAACATAGAAAAGTCCTCCCTGTTGTCCACAAAAGAGACATCATTCAAACTGTCCACCATGGAGAAATCCTCCAAATTGTCCTTTCACTTTTCACCACTGGGACATCCTATCCAGTTTGCACAACAGGGACATTTTCCTGTGCACAACAGGGATACCCTCATGACTGTGCAACACAGGGACATCCTCCTTTGCAAACCAGGCATGCCAGTAACAATCTCCACCCCAGAAATGTCCTCTGCACTCCCCAAGACAGGGATATCCACCCCAAAACCTACCAAAGAAACGTCTTTCCCACTATTCACCACAGGGATGTCTTCCCAAATGTCCAACACAAAAAGGTCCTCTTCTCTGTCCACCACAGTTCACCACAAGAAAGTCCCTCCCAATATCGACAACAGGGACTTTCTTTCCACTGTCCACAACATAAATGTTCTTCCCACAGTCCACCACAGTGTGTTTCTCTCTACTGTCAACCACAGAGATGTACTTTCCACTGTCCTCCAAATCGATGTTTTCCTTTGCATCAGAAAAATTTCTTCACCACTGTCCGCCACAGAAACTTCCTCACCACTGTTCACCACTGTGACGTCCTTTCCACTTTCCACCAGGAGGTGGTCCTTTCCAATGTCCATCACAGAAACATCCATTCCACTGTTCACCACGTTCACCACAGGGACATACTTTCCACTGTCCAGCACAGAAACATCCTCATCACTGTCTATCAAAGGGACATCTTTACCAATATACACCAAAGGGAGGTCCTCCCTGCTGTAAACTACAGGGACATGCTTCCCCCTGTCCACCACAGGCAAGTCCTCTCTACTGTCCACCACAGGGATGTCCTTTCCACTGTCCACCACAAGGATGTCCACAGCACTGTCCACAACAGGCATGTCCTTCCCACTGTCCAACACAGAAAGGTACACCCTGCTGTCCACAACAGGAACATATTTCCTAATGTCCACATCAGTGGTGACCTTTCCTCTGTCCACCACAGGAACGTTCTTCCCACTTTCCACTCCATGGAGTTCCTCCCTACTGTCCACCAGAGGGAAATGCTTGCCACTGTAGAACACACGGAGGTCCTTCCCAATGTCTGCAACATGTACATCCTTCCCAATATCCACAACATTAATGTCCTTCCCACGCTCCAGCACAGGGACCTTCTACCCACTATTCACCACAGAGAGGTCCTCTCTACTGTCCACCACAGGGATGTCCTTACCACTGTCCAAACCAGGGACATCCTCCCCATTGTCCAAAACAGAGATATCCTTCCCACCGTCCACCACAGAAAGGTCCTCTTCACTGTGCAGCACTGGGATGTCCTTCCACTGTCCACCTAAGTGAGGTACTCCCCTCTGTCTACAAGAGGGACATTCTTCCCACAGTTCAACACAAGGAGGTTTTTTCCAATGTCCACAACAGAGATGGTCTTCCCCGAGGACACAACAAAAATGTCCTTCCCACTGTCCACCACAGGGACCTCCTTCCCAATGTCCACCACAGGGAGGTCCTCTCTACTGTCCTTCAAAGTGATGTTTTTCCACTATCCATCACAGGGACGTCCTCCCCAGTGTCCACCACAGGAACGTACTACCCACTGACCACCCCAGGGATGTCCTACACACTGTCTACCACAGGGAGGTCCTCCTTAATCTCCACCACAGGTAGGTCCTCTCCACTGTCCACCACAGGAATATCATTTCAACTGTCTACCACAGAAATTTCCTTCACATTGTCGAATATGGGGATGTCCTTCCCACTGTCCACCACAGAGACGTTCTACCCCCTGCCCTCAACAGGGACATCCTACCTACTGTCCACCAAAGGTACATCTTTCAACAGTCCACCACAGAGATATATTCCCCACAGTCCACCACAAATACATCCTCCCTACTGACCACAAAAAGGATGTCCTTCATACAGTCCACCATAGAAAAGTCCTCCCTGTTGTCCACCAAAGGGACATCCTTCCCACTGTCCACCACAGGGACATCCTCCAAATTGTCAACCACAGTGATATCCATTTCACTGTTCACCACTGAGATATACTACCCATTTTGCACTACAGGGACATTTTCCTGTGCACAACAGGGATATCCTCACCAGTGTGCACCACAGGGACACCCTCCTTTGCACACCAGCGATGTCAGCAACACTCTCCACCCCAGAGATGTTCTTTGCCCACTCCACATCAGGGATGTCCTTTCTACTATCCACCAAGAAAACGTCTTTCACAATATTCAGCACAGGGATGTCATCCCAAGTGTCCAACACAGAAAAGTCCTCTTCACTGTACACCTCAGGGATGTCCTTCCACCTGTCCACCATAGGGATGTCCTCCCCACTGTGCACCAGAGGGATATCTTTCCCAATGATCACCAAAATGAGGTACCTCCCAATGTCTACAACAGGGACATCCTTTCCACAGTCCACGACATATATGTCCTTCCAATGGCAACCACAGGGACCTCCTTCTCACTGTCCAGCACAGGGAAGTCCTCTCTACTGTCCACCAAAGGGATGTCCTTTTTACTGTTCACCAAAGTACGTCCTCTGCAGTGTCCACAACAGGCATGTCCTTCCCACTTTCCACCACAGAAAGGTACAGCCTGCTGTCCACAACAAATCGTACTTCCCAATGTCCACTAAATGATATCCTCACCTATGTCCACCACAGAGATGTCTATCCCACTGTCTATCATATGGTGTTTCTCCCCACTATCCATGAGAGGGACATGATTCCCACTGTCCACCACACGGAGGTCCTTCCCAATGTCCAAAACATGGACGTCCTTCCCACAATCCACAACGTAAATGTCCTCCACACTGTCCAACACATGGACCTTCTTCCCAATGTTCTCCACAGAAAGGTCCTCTCTACTGTCTACCACAAGGATGTCCTTACCACTGTCAAAAACAGTGACATCCACCCCACTGTCAACAACAGGGTATCCTTCTCACTGTCCAGCACAGAAAGGTACTCCCCACTGTCCACCACAGGGATGTCATTCACACTGTCCACCAAAGTGAGGACCTCCCTGCTCTCCACCACGGGGCATACTTGCCACTGTCCACCACAGTTATGTCATTCCCACTGTTTACCAAAGGGACATCTTCTCCAATGTCAACAAAAGGGACATCCTTTTACTGTCCACAGCAGGGATGTCCTTACCACTGTCCACCACAGAGAGGTCCTCCCTGCTCTTCACCACAGGGACAGTCTTCCCACTGTCCACCATAGTACGTCCTTTCCACTGCCCAGCACAGGTACATCCTCTTCACTGTCCACCAGAGGGATATCCTTCCCATTGTAGACCACAGAGAGGTCTTTTTAGCTGTCCACCACAGGGACATTCTTCCCAATGTCCACCACAGAGATGTCCTCCCCAAAGTCCACAAGGTTGTCTTCTGCACTTAACAAACAGGGATGTCCTCCCCACTGTTCACCACAGAGACATCCTACACATGTCCACTACAGGGAGGTCCTCCCCACTGTCTACCATAGAAACATACTCGCCTTGTCTACAACATGGACTTCCTTCCACTGTCTCCACAAAGGACATTATTCCCACATTTTAACACAGGGATGTCCTCCACATTGTCCACTACAGGGATGTACTACACACTTTTCACCACAGGGAGGTTAACTCCACTGACCACCACAGGGATTTCCTCCCCACTGTCCATCAGAGAGAGGTCCTACACACAGTCCAATACAGGGATGTCCACCTGTGTACCACAAGGACATCCATAAAACTGTCCACCACAAGATCATCTTCACCAATGTCCAGCACTGTGGCATCTTTCCCACTGTTCACCACAGGCACATCCTCCTGTGTACAACAGGGACATCCTTTCCACGGTTCACCACAGGGACATCCTCCCCAATGTTCACTACAGAGTGGACCTCCCCACAGTCCACGACATGGATGTCTTTCCCACTGTGCACCAAAGGGACATCCTCCTCACTTTCCACCACAGGGACATCCTCCTATGCACAACCGGTACGTCCTCACAGCTGTGCACCACATTAATATTATGTCGACAACAGTGATGTCCTTTTCACTGTTGACCACAGAGATGTCCTCCCTGTTGTCCACCAGAGGTATGTCCTCCCCACTGTCTAAAACAGAGATGTCCATCCCACAATTCAAAAGAGAAAGGTCCTCCATGCTGTCCACCACAGGGATGTACTTTTCTCTGTCCACCTCTGTGATACCCTCCCCTCAGGCCATAACAGGGATGTCCTTCCCAATTTCCACCACAGAGACATCCTCCCCACTGTCCACAAGAGGGTCATCCTTCCCATAGTTTACCAAAAGATCTTCCCCAATATCAACCACAGAGTCCTCCTTCACACTGTCCACCACAGGTAACTCCTCTCTACAGTCCACCACAAGGATATCTTTTCCACTGTTCACCACAGCGATGTTCTCTGCACTGTCCAAAACAATCATGTACTTTTCATTCTCCACAACAGGGATCTTCTTCCCACAGTCCACCACAGGGAAGTCCTCTCTACTGTCCACCACAGTGATGTAATTTCCACTGTCCACCACAGGGATGTCTACCTCACTGTCCAATACAGGCATGTCCTATCCACTGTCCACCACAAAATGTACACCCTGCTGTCCACAAGAGGAACGTACATCCTAATGTCCACCTCAATGATATCCTTTACTTTGTCCACCACAGGAACGTCCTTCCCAATGTCCACCCCATAGTGGTCCTCCCGACTGTCCACCAGAGGGACAGGCTTGCCACTGTAGAACATACGGATGTCCTTCCCAATGTCCACAACACGTATGCCCTTCTCACAATCCACAACATAAATGTCCTTCCCACTATCTACCAAAGGGTCATTCTTCCCATTGTTCACCACAGAGAGGTCCTCTCTACTATCCACCACAGTGATATCCTTATCACTGTCCACCTAAGTGAAGACCTCCACTCTCTCCACCACAGGGACATTCTTCCCACTGTCCACCATATGGAGTACCTCCCCAATGTCCACTAGAGGGACATCCTTCCGACTGTTCACCACAAGGCAGTCTTTCCCAATGTCCACAACAAAGACATCCTTCCCACAGTCCACAACATATATGTCCTTCCAATGTCCACCAAAGGAACTTCCTTCTCACTGTCCACAACAGTGAAGTCCTTTCTACTGTCCACCACAGATATGTCCTTTCCACTGTGCACCACAGGGATGACCTCCGCCATGTCCAAAACAGGCAAGTTCTTTCCATGATCCACCACAGTGACTTCCATCCCGATGTCCACCACAGGGACATCCTCTACACTGACTACCACAAGGACGTCCTTCATACCGTCTGACACAGAGAAGTCCTCCCTTTTGTCCACCAAAGGTAAGTCCTTTCAACTGTCAACCACTGGGACATCCTCCAGATTGTTCACCACAGTGATATCCTTTTCACTGTTCACCACTGGGACATCCTACCCACTTTGCACAACAGGGACATTTTCCTGTGCACAACATGGATACCCTCACCACTGGGCAATACAGGGACATCCTCCTTTCCAAACCAGGCATGTCAGAAACACTCTCCACCCCAGAAATGTCCTCTGCATTCTCCACATCAGGGATATCCTCCCCACTATCCACAAAGAAACATCTTTCCCACTATTCACTACAGGGATGTCTTCCCAAATGTCCAACACAAAAAAGTCCTCTTCTCTGTCCACCACATGGATGTCCTACCCACTGTCCACCAGAGGGATGTCCTTCCCACAGTTCACCACAATGAGGTCCTTCCCAATATCGACAACAGGGACTTTCTTTCCACTGTCCACAACATAAATGTTCTTCCCACAGTCCACCACAGTGTGTTTCTCTTTACTGTCCACCACAGAGATGTACTGTCCACTGTCCTCCAAAGCGATGTTTTCCTTTGCATCAGAAAAACTTTCTCACCACTGTCCACCACAGAAACTTCCTCACCACTGTCCACCACTGTGACATACTTTCTTCTTTTCACCATGAAGAGGTCCTCGCCAATGTCCACCACAGAAACATCCATTCCACTGTTCACCACAGGGACATCCTTTCCACTGTCCAGCACAGAAACACCCTCATCACTGTCTATCACAGGGACATCTTTACCAATGTCCACCACAGAGTGGTCCTCCCTGCTGTAAACCACAGGGACGTCCTTCACACTGTCCACCACAGTAATGTCCTCTAATTTGTCCAAAAGAGAAACGTCCTCCCTACTGTCCATCATGGGGACTTTCTACTTACTGTTCACCACAGGGAGAACTGCCCCATTGTCTACAACAGGAAAGTCCTTCCCATTGTCCACTACATGGACATCCCTTCGCTGTCACAAAAAGACTTCATTTCCACTGTTTACCACAGGGACGTCTTCCTAACTGTCCACCACACAAATATGTTCCCAACTATCCCCTACAGAAATATCCATCCCACTGTACACAACAGGAATGTAATCCTCACTGTCCTCCACAATGACGTTCATACCACTGTCCACAACAGAAATTTCCTACACACTGTCCACCACAGGAACATCCTCCAAACTGTCCACCCCAAGGAGTTACTCCTCTACAGTCCACAAGAGGGATGTTTTTCCCACTGTCATCCAAAGGGACATCCTTCCCACTGTCCACAACACAGATATCTTCCCCACTGTCCACCACAGGGACGTCCTACCCCACAGTCCACCAGAGTGTTGTCCTCCACACCTGTCCACCACAAGAACATCCTCCTGTGCACAAAAGGGATGTCCTCACCACTGTGAACCACAGGGACATACTTTGAATTGTCCACCACAGGGACATCCTTCCCACTGTCCACCAAAGTGAGGTCCTCTTTGCTGTCCACCACAGGAGCATCCTTACTACTGCCCACCACAGGCTCTTCCTCACAACTGTCCACCACAGGGATGTCCTTCCCACTCTTCACCAGATGGACATCTTCCCCAATGTGAACAAAAGTGACATCCTTTTACTGTCCACAACAGGGATGTCCTTCCCACTGTAAACCACAAAGACATTCTACACACTCCCTTCCACAGGGACATCTTCCCCACTGACAACAACAAGGAAATCCTTCATACACTCCACCATAGAGAAGTCCTCCCTATTGTTCACCAAAGGTAAGTCCTTCCCACTGTCCACCACTGAAATATCCTCCAGATAGTCCACCACAGTGACATCCTTTTCTCTGTTCACCACTGGTACATCCTACCGACTCTGCACAACAGGGACATTTTCTTGTGCACAACAGGGATATCCTCACAACAGCCACCACAGGGACATCCTCCTTTTCACACCAGGGATGTCAGCAACACTCTCCACTCCAGAGATGGCCTCTGCACTCTCCAAAACAGTGACACCCTCCCCACTATCCACCAAAGAAACTTCTTTCCCACTATTCACCAAAGGGATGTCATCCCAAATGTCCAACCCAGAAAACTCTTCACTGTTCACAACAGGTATGTTCTTATCCCTGCATACCACAGGGATGTCCTCCTAACTGTCCACCAGAGGGATATCCTTCCAACTGTCCATCACAGGGAAGTCCTTTCTAATGTACACCACAGGGATGTCTTTTGCACTGTCCACCACAGGGATGTCCACAGCACTGTCCTTCCCATTGTTTACCAAAGAAAGGTACGCCCTGCTGTCCACAACAGGAACATACTTTCTAATGTCCACCTCATTGATGTCTTTTCCTCTGTCCACCACAGGGATGTCCTTCCAACTGTACACCACATGGTGGTCCTCCTCACTGTCCACCAGAGGGACATGATTGCCACTGTAGAACACACAGAGGCGCTTCCCAATGTCCAAAACATGTATGTCCTTTTCACAATCCACAACATAAATGTCCTTCCCACTCTCCACCACAGTGACCTTCTTCTCACTGTTCACAGACAGGTCCTCTCTACTATCCACCACAGATATGTCCTTACCACTATCCACATAAGTGAAGACCCCCCTCTCTCAACCACAGGGACATCCTTACCACTGTCCACTACAGGGAGTTCCTCCCCATTGTCCACCAAAGGGACATCCTTCCCACTGCTCACCACACAAAAGTCTTTCTCAATGTCCACATCAAGGAAGTCCTTCCCACAGTCCACAACATATATGTCCTTCCAATGTCCACCACAGGAATCTCCTTCTCACTGTCCACCACAGAGAAGTTCTCTCTACTGTCCACCACATTGATTTCCTTTCCACTGTCCACCAAAGTTATGTCCTCAGCACTGTCCACAACAGGCATGTCCTTCCCACTGTCCACCTCAGAAAGGTACACTCTGCTGTCCACAACAGGAACGTACTTCCCAATGTCCACTAAATGATGTCCTCTCCTAGGTCATCACAGAGACATCCTTTTCACTGTCCACCACATGGTCTTTCTCTCCACTGCCCAAGAGTGGTACATGCTTCCCACTGTCCACCACACGGGTGTCCTTCTCAATGTCCACAACATGGAAGTCCTTCCCACAATCCACAACATAAATGTCCTCCCCACTGTCCAACATATGGACCTTGTTCCCAGTGTTCACCACAGAAAGGTCCCCTTTACTGTCCACCACAGGGATGTCCTTACAACTGTCCAAACCAGGGACATCCTTTCCACTGTCCACCACAAAATGATCCTGACCACTGTCAACAACAGTGATTTCCTTCCCACTGTCTACCACAGGGACATCCTCCCCACTGACCACCACAAGGACGTCCTTCATACAGTCCACCATAGAAAAGTCCTCCCTGTTTTTCACCAAAGGTCAATCCTTCCCAATGTCCACCACTGGAACATCCTCCAGATTGTCCACCACAGTGACATCCATTTCACTGTTCACCACTGGGACATCCTACCCACTTTGCACAACAGGGACATTTTCGTGTGCACAACAGGGATATCCTCACAACTGTACACCACAGGGACATCCTCCTTTGCAAACCAGGCATGTCAGCAACACTCCTCATCCCAGAGATGTCCTCTGCACTCTCCACAACAGGGGCACCTTCCCCACTATCCAACAAAGAAACATCTTTCACAATATTCACCACAGGGATGTCTTTCCAAATGTCCAACACAAAAAAGTCCTCTTCTCTGTCCACCACATGGATGTCCTTCCCTCTGTCCACCACAGGGATGTCCTACCCACTGTCCATCAGAGGGGTATCTTTCCCACAGTTCACCACGAGGTCCTTCCCAATATCGACAACAGGGACTTCCATTCCACTGTCCACAACATAAATATTCTTCCCACAGTCCACCACAGTGTGTTTCCCTCTACTGTCCACCACAGAGATGTACTGTCCACTGTCCTCCAAAGTGATGTTTTCCTTTGCATCAGAAAAACTTTCTCACTACTGTCCACCACAGAAACTTCCTCACCACTGTCCACCACTGTGACATCCTTTCCACTTTCCACCATGAGGAGGTCCTCTCCAATGTCCACCATAGAAACATCCATTCCACTGTTCACCACAGGGACATCCTTTCAACTGCCCAGCACAGAAACATCCTCATCACCATCTATCACAGGGACATCTTTACCAATGTCCACCAAAGAGAGATCCTCTCTGCTGTAAATCACAGAGATGTCTTTCACACTGTCCACCACATGGTGGTCCTCCCCACTGTCCACCAGAGTGACACACTTGCCAGTGTAGAACACACGGAGGCCCTTCCCAATGTCCAAAACATGTATGTCCTTCCCACAATCCACAACATAAATGTCCTTCCCACTCTCCACCACAGGGACCTTCTTTTTACTGTTCACCACAGAGAGGTCCTCTCTACTATCCACCACAGTGATGTCCTTACCACTGTACACCTAAGTGAAGACCTCTCCTCTCTTCACCACAGGGAAATCCTTACCACTGTCCACCACAGGGAGTTCCTCCCCATTGTGCACTAAAGGGACTTCCTTCCCACTGTTCACCACAAGGAGGTCTTTCCAATGTTCACAACAAAGACGTCCTTTGCACAGGCCACAAAATATATGTACTTCCCATGTCCACCACAGGGACGTCCTTCCCACTGTCCACCACAGGGAAATCCTACCCCACAGTCCACCAGATTGTGGTACTCCCCACCTGTCCACCACAAGGACATCCTCCTGTGCCCATGAGGAATGTCCTCACCACTGTGCATCACAGGGACATACTTTGAATTGTCCACCACAGGGACATCCTTCCCATGTCCACCAAAGTGAGGTCCTCCCTGCTGTCCAACACAGGGGCATCCTTACCACTGTCCACCACAGACTTGTCCTCACCACTGTCCACCACAAAGATGTCCTTCCCACTCTTCACCAGATGGACATCTTCCCCAATGTGAACAAAAGTGACATCCTTTTACTGTCCACAACAGGGAGTTCCTTCCCACTGTAAACCACAAAGACATTCTACATACTGCCCTCCACAGGAACATCCTACCCATTGTCTAACACATGGACATCCTCCCCACTGACCACCAGAAAGACGTCCTTCATACAGTCCAACATAGAGAAGTCCTCCTTGTTTTCCACCAAAGGGACGTCCTTCCCACTGTCCACTAAAAGTACATCATTCAACTGTCCACCACAGAGACATCCTCCCCACTGTCCACCACAGGGATATCCTCCCCACTGAGCATCACAAGGATGTTTTTCATAAGTCTACCATCGAGAAGTCCTCCCTGTTGTCCACCAAAGGTATGTCCTTCCCACTGTCCACCACAGGCTCATCCTCCAAAGTGTCCACCACAGTGACATCCTTTTCACTGTTCACCATTGAGACATCCTACCCAATTTGAACAACAGGGACATTTTCCTGTGCCCAACAGGGATATTCTCACCACTGTGCAACACAGGGACATCCTCCTTTGCACACCAGTGATGTCAGAAACATGCTCCACTCCAGAGATGTACTATGCACTCTCCACAAACAGGGACATGCTCCCCACTATCCACCAAAGAAACGTCCTTCTCGCTATTCACCACAGGGATGTCATCTGTGTTCAACACAGAAAAATCCTCTTCACTGTCCACCACAGGGATGGTCTTCCCCCTGTCCACCACAGAGATGTCCTCCCCACTGTCCACCAGAGGGATATCCTTCCTACTGTTCACCACAAGGAGGTCCTTCCCAATATCGACAACAGGAAATTCCTTCCCACTGTTCACAACATAAATGTTCTTCCCACTGTCCACCACAGAGAAAAACAGTGTGTTTCCCTCTACTGTACATGACAGAGATGTACTTTCCACTGTCCACCACAGGAATGTCCACAGCACTGTCCATCACTGTGATGTCCTTTTCACTTTTCACCATGAGGAGGTCCTCTTCACTGTCCACAACAGAAACATCCTTTCCACTGTTCCTCACATTGACCTCCTTCCAGCTGTACACCACAGGGAAGTCCTCTCTACTGTCCACCACAGGGATGTCCTTTCCACTGTTCACCACAGAGATGTCCTCCGCCCAGTCTACAACAGGCATGTGCTTTCCATGGTCCACCACAGGGACCTCCTACCCACTGTTAACCACAGGGAAGTCCTCTCTACTGTCCACCACAATGATGTCCTTCTTACTGTTCACCACAACAAGGTCTTTCCTAATGTCCGCAACGGGGATATCCTTCCCACAGTCCACAACGTATATGTCCTTCCAATGTCCAACACAGTGACCTCCTTCTCACTGTCCACCACAAGTAAGTCCTCTCTACTGTCAACCACAGGTATGTCCTTTCCACAGTCCACCACAGGGATGTCCTCTGACCTGTCCACAATAGGCATGTCCTTGCCATGGTCCACCACAGGGAACTCCTTCCCACTGGCAACCAAAGGGAAGTCCTCTCTACTGTCCACCACATAGATGTGCTTTCCACTGTTCACCCCAGTTATGTCCTCTGCACTGTTCACAAAAGTCATGTCCTTTCACTCTCCACCGCAGTGACAGCCTTCCTACTGTCCACCACAGGGAAGTCCTCTCTACTGTCCACCACAGTGATGTCCTTTCCATTCTCCACCACAGGGATGTCCACAGCACTGTCCACAACAGGCATGTCCTTCCCACTGTCCACCACAGAAAGGTACACCCTGCTGTCCACAACAGGAACATACTTCCTAATGTCCACCCCAATGATGTTCTTTCCTCTATCCACCACAGGGATGTCCTTCATACTGTCCACCACATGGTGGTCTTCCCCACTGTCCACCAGAGGGACATGTTTGCCAAAGTAGAACACACGGAGGATTTTCCCAATGTCCACAACATGTACGTTCTTCCCACAATCCACAACATATATGTCCTTCCCACTCTCCACCAAAGGGACCTTCTTCCGACTCTTCACAACAGAGAGGTCCTCTCTACTCTCCACCACAGAGATGTCCTTACCACTGTCCATCTAAGTGAAGACATCCCCATCTCCACCACAGGAACAACCTCCCCACTGTCAACCACAGGGATGTCCTCCCCAATATCCACCAGAGGGACATTGTTCCCAGTATTCACCTCTAGGAGGTTTTTCCCAATGCCCACAACAGAAACATCCTTCCGAAGTCCACAACATATATGACCTTCCAATGTCCACCACAGGGATATCTTTCTCACTGTCCACCACAGGGAAGTCCTCTCTACTGTCCAACACAGGTATGTCCTTTCCACTGTCCAATACAGGAATGTCCTTGACCCTGTCCACAACAGGCATGTCCTTTCCATGGTCCACCACAGGGACCTCCTCCCCACTGTCCACCACAGCTAGGTCCTACTGTCCACCACAGGTATGTCCTTTCCACTGCCCACCAAATGGATGTCCTCTGCACTGTCAACAACAGGCATGTCCTTCCTACTGTCTATCACAGAAAGGTACATGCTGCTGTCCACAACAAGAATGTACTTAACAATGTCCACTAAATGAAGTCCTCTCCTATGTCCACCACAGAGACATCCTTCCCACTGTCCACCACATTGTGTTTCTCCCCACTGCCCATGAGAGGGACATTCTTCCCACAGTTCACCACAAGGAGGTCTTTCCCAATGTCCACAACAGAGATGTTATTCCCACTGTCCACAACAAAAATATCCTTTCCACTGTCCACCACAGGTACCCACTTCCACTGTCTACCACAGTGATGTCCTCTTTACTGTCCATCAAATGATGTCCTTTCCACTGTCCACCACAGGGACGTCCTCCCCACTGTCTACAACAGGGATGTTCTTCTACTGTCCACAAAAGGGACGTCTTCTCCAGTGTCCACCACAGGAATGTGCTACCCACTGTCTACCACAGGGATGTCCTACCGACTGTCTACCACATGGATGTCCTCCCCAATCTCCACCAGAGTTAAGTCCTCTCCACTGTCCACCACAGTGTTGTCACTTGAACTGTCCAACACAGAAATATTCTACCCACTGACAAAAACAGGTATGTCCTTCCCACTGTACACCACAGAGACTTTCTACCCACTGCCCTCCACAGGGACATTCTACCCACTGTCTAAAACAAGAATGTCCTTCCCACTGTCCACCAAAGGGACATTCTTTGCACTGTCCTCCAAAGGTACGTTTTTCAACTGTCTACCACAGAGACATCCTCCCCACTGTCCACCACAAGGACATCCTAGCCACTGACCACCACAAGGACATCCTTCATACAGTCCACCATTAAGAAGTCCCTCCTGTTGTCCATCAAAGAGATGTCCTTCCAACTGTCCACCACAGGGACATCCTCCAAATTGTCCACCACAGTGATATCCATTTCACTTTTCACCACTGGGACATCCTACCCACATTGCACAACAGGGACATTTTCCTGTGCACAACAGGAATATCCTCACCACTCTGCACCACAGGGACATCCTCCTTTGCACACCAGGGATGTCAGCAACACTCTCCATCCCAGAGATGTCCTCTACACTTGCCACAACAAAGACATCCACCACATTATCCACCAAAGAAATGTCTTTCCCACAATTCACCACAGGGATGTCATCCCAAATGTCCAACAAAAAAAAAGTCCTCTTCACTGTCCACCACAGGGATGTCCTACCCACTGTCCACCAGAGGGATATTTTTCTCACTGTTCACCACAAGAGGGTTTTTCCCAATATCAACAACAGGGACTTTCTTCCCACTGTACATAACAAAAACATTCTTCCCACTGTCCACCACAGAGATGCACTTTTCACTGTCCACCAAACAGATGTTTTCCTTAGCACCAGAGAAACTTCCTCACAACTGTCCTCCACAGAAACGTCCTCACCACTGTCCACCACTGTGATGTCCTTTCCGCTTTCCACCATGAGGAGGTTCTTTCCACTGTCCACCATGGAAAAACACTTTGCAATGTTCACCACCGGGACATCTTTCCCAATATCCACGACAGGGAATTCTTCACTACTGTCCACAACAGAAACATCTTCATCACTGTCTATCACAGTGAAATCTTTACCACTGTCCGCCACAGAGAGATCCTCCCTTCTTTCCACCACCAGAACGTCTTTCACACTGTCTACCACAGTAATGTCCTCTCAGTTGTCCAAAACAGAAATATCCTCCCCACTGTCCACCACAGGGATGTCCAACTTTCTGTCCAACACAGGGAGGACCTCCCCACTGTCTACAACAGGGACGACCTTCCCATTATTCGCTACATGGACATTCATTCGCTGCCCACAAAAGGACTTCATTCCCACTGTTTACCACAGGGATGTCTTTTTAATTGTCCACCACACAAATATGTTCACAACTGTCCACTACAGAAACATCCATCTCACTGTACACAACAGGGATGTACTTCCCACTGTCCTCCAGAAGGATGTCCATCCAACTGTCCACAACAGAAAGGTGTTAGCCACTGTCCACCAAAGGGACATCTTCCCAAGTCTCCACCCCAAGGAGTTCCTCCCCACAGTCCACCACAGGGACGTCCTTCCCACTGTCCACCAAAGGGACATCCTTCCCACAATCCACAACATGGACATCTTCCCCACTGTCCACCACATGGATGTCCTACCCAACAGTTCATCAGCATGTGGTCCTCCCCACTGTCCACCACAAGGACATCCTCCTGTGCACAACAAAAATATCCTCATCACTGTGCAACACAGGGACATACTTTGAATTGTACACCACAGAGACCTCCTTCCAACTGTCCACCAAAGTCAGGTCCTCCATGCTGTCCAACACAGGGGCATCCTTACCACTGTCCACCACAGGGGTCATCCTCATGACTGTCCACCACAGGGATGTCCTTTGCAAAATTCAAAACAGAAAGGTTCTTCCTGCTGTCCACCACAGAGATGTCCTTCCCTATGTCCACCTCAGTGATATCTGCCCCTCAGACCATAACAGTGATGTCCTTCCCACTTTCCACCACAGGGACACCCTCCTCACTGTCCACAAGAGGGTCATCTTTCCCACACTCCACCACAAGAAGGTCATTCCCAATGTCCAAAAGAGGGTCATCCCGCCCACAGTCCACAACATATATGTCCTTCTAATGTCCAACACAGTGACCTCCTTCTCACTGTCCACCACAGGGAAGTCCTCTCTACTGTCCACCACAGGGATGTCATTTCCACTTTTCACTACAGTGATGTCCTCCAAACTGTCCACAACAGGCATGTCATTTTCATTCTCCACCAGAGGGACCTCCTTCCCACTGTCCTCCACACAGAAGTCCTCTCTACTGTCTACCACAGGGATGCCCTTACCACAGTCCACTTAAGTGAAGACCTCTTCTCTCTACACCACAGGGACATCCTATCCACTGTCCACCACAGGGAGTTCCTCCCCAATGTACACCAGAGGGACACCCTTCCCACTGTTAACTACAAGGAGGTCTTTCCCCATGTCCACAACAGGGACGTCCTTCCCACAGTCCACAACATACATGTCCTTCCCACTGTCCACCACTGGTAAGTCCTCTCTACTGTCCACCACAGGTATGTCCTTTCCACTGTTCACCAGAGGAATGTCCTCCACCCTGTCCACAACAGGCATATCCTTCCCACTATCCACCACAGAAAGGTTCACCCTGCTGTCCACAACAGGAACGTACTTCCCAATGTCCACTAAATGAAGTCCTCTCTACTGTCCACCATAGAGACGTCCTTCCCACTGTCCACCACATGGTGTTTCTCCCCACTGTCCATGAGAGGGACATGCTTCCCACTTTCTACCAAATGGAGGTCCTTTCTAATGTCCACATCATGGATGTCCTTCCCACAATCCACAACATGGATGTCCTTCCCATGGTTCACCAGAGGGACATCTTCCCCAATGTGCACAAAAGGGACATCCTTTTACTGTCAACAACAGGGATGTCCTGCCCACTGTCCACCACAGAGAGGTCCTCCCTACTCTCCACCACAGGGACAGACTTCCCACTGTCCACCATCTTACGTCCTTTCCACTGTCCACACAGGTACATCCTCTTCACTGTCCACCAGAAGGACGTTCTTGCCATTGTACACCACAGAGAGGTCTTTTCCGCTGTCCACCACAGGGATATTCTTCCCAATGTCCACCACAGAGATTTCCTCCCCACTGTCCATCACAAGATTATCCTCCCCACTTACCAAACAGGGATGTCCTCTCCACTGTCCACCACAGAGACCTCCTACACATGTCCACCACAGGGAAGTCTTCCCCAATGTCCACCATAGGGACATACTCCCCTTGTCCACAACATGTACATCTTTCCACTGTCCAAAAGGACTTTATTCCCACAGTTTACCACAGTTATGTCCTCCCCACTGTCCACTACTGGGACGTTCTACACACTTTTCACCACAGGGAGGTCCACACAACTTCCACCACAGGGATTTCCTTTCCACTGTCTATCAGAGAGAGGTTCTCCCCACAGTCCACGACAGGGACGTCCTCCTGTGTACCACAAGGACATCCATAAAACTGTCCACCACACATTCATCTTCACCAATGTCCAGCACAGTGACATACTTCCCACTGTTCACCACAGGGACATCCTTCTGCCTTTCCACCACAGGGGTGTCCTCCCCACTCTCTACAAAAAGACATACTTTCCACTGTCTACCACAGGGATGTCAACCTAACTGTACAACATAGAGAATTCCTCTTCACTTCCACCACAGAGATGTCCTCCCAACTGTTCACCAGAGGGATATACTTCCCACTGTTTACCACAAGGAGATCCTTCCCAATGTCCACAAAAGGGGCCTCTTTTTTATGTCCACAACATAAACATTCTTCTCACTCTCCACAACAGGGACAATCTTCCCATTGTCAACCACAGGGAGGTCCTATCTACTGTCCACCACAGTGATGTTCTTTCCACTGTCCACCACAGGGAAGTCCTCTTCACTGTACACCACAAGGACATCCTTTCCACTGTACCACAGAAACCACCTTCCCACTGTCCACCATGAGAACATCCAACACTCTGTCAGCCATAGGGGCATCCTGCCCAATATCCACCACAGGGATGTTCTCACTAATGTCCAACACAGAGTTATCCTCAGCACTCTTCATCACAGGGACATCTTTCCCCCTCAACCACCAAGATGTCCACCACACTGTCCACCACAGAGATGTTTCCTCACTGTCCACAACAGGGGCGTCCTCACCAATGTCCACCACAGAGGTGTTCTTTCCCATTGTTCAAAAGAGGAACATCCTCCCAACTGTGCACCACAGGGACATCCTCCTGTGCACAAAAAGGTCGTCCTCATGACTGTGCACCCAGGGACATCTTCCAGTGCAAAACAGGGATGTCCTAACCACTGTACACCAGAGAGATGTCCTTCACACCCCACACCATATGGACATTCTTCCAACTATGCACCACAGGGACATTCTCCAGTGCACCACAGTAACATCCTCCCCACTGTCCATCACAGTGAAATCCTCCCCACTGTCCACCACTGGGTGTCCTCCCCACTGTCTACAACAGGGATGTTTTTTTCACTATTAACACCAGAAATGTCTTCCCCACTGTCCACCAAGAGGATGTCCTTCCCACTGTCCACCTCAGTGATATCCTCTCCTCAGATCATAAGAGGGATGTCCTTCCCACTGTCCACCACAAGGAGGTCCTCCCCACATTCCACCAGATGCACACCCTTCCCACTGTCCTCCACAAAGGAATCTTTCCCAATGTGCACAACAGGGACATCCTTCGCATTGTCCACAACATATATGTCCTTCCCACTGTCTACCACAAGGAGCTCCTTCCCTCTGTCAACCACAGGGAAGTCCTCTCTACTGTCCACCACATTGATGTTCTCTACACTGTCCACAACAAACATGTACATCTCATTGTCTACAACAGAAACGTCCTCTTCACTCTCCACCACAGGGAGGTTTTCCCAACAGTCCAGCACAGGAACGTGCTTTCCACTGTTCAACAAAGAGATGTCTTTCCCACTATCCACCAGAGGGACTTCCTCCTGTGTACAACAAGGACATCCTTACCACTGTCGAAAACATGGTTGTCCTCACCAATGTCAACTACAGGGGCGTCCTCCTCACTGTCCACAACATGAATATCATACACACTGTAAACCACAGGGACATGCTACAGATGGTCCACCACAGGGAGTTCCACCCTTCTGTCCACAACAGGAACATCCTTCAGCCTGTCTACCACAGTGATGTCCTCCCCACTGTACACCTAAGGGACATCCTTTTATGAACAACAGATATGTTCTTACCAATGTACACCCCAGAGTTGTCCTCTGCACTCCCCACTACAAGGACATCCTTCTCACTGTCCACCAAAGAGAAATTCTCTTGTGTACCAAAGGAACGTTGACCAAACCAGTGACATCCTCCACACTGTCCACAACAGGGATATCATTCCCACTGTCCACCACAGAAAGGTCCTCCCCACTGTCCACCACAGGGATGTCCTTCCTACTGTCCACCTAAGTTACATCCTTTCCTCTGTCCACAAGAGAGTCATTCATCCCACAGTTCAACACAAGGTCTTTCCCAATGTCCACAACAGAGATGTTCTTCCCACAGTCCACAACATAAATGTCCTTCCCACTGTCCACAACAGGGACCTCCTTCTCACTGTCAACCACAGGGAGGTCCTCTCTAATGTCCATCCACGTGATGTCATTTCCACTGTCCAACACAGGGATGTCCTCCCCACTGTCCACAACAGGGATGTTCTTTCCATGGTCCATCACAGCGACATCCTTCCTAGTGTCCACCACAGGGACGGCCTACCCACTCTCTACAACAGGGAGGTGCTCCGCAATCTCCACCACAGGTAGGTCTTCTCCACTGTCCACCACAGGGTTGTGATTTCAACTGTCCACCACGGAAATATTCTCCCAAATGTCCACAAAAGGGATGTCCTTCCCACTGTCCACCACAGAGACGTTCTTCCCACTGACCTCCACAGGGAATTCTTATCTACTGTCTACCACAGGGATGTCCTTCTCCCTATCCACCAGAGTGATATCCTTCCCAGTGTTCACCACAAGGGGGTCCTTTCTAATATCAACAACAAAGACTTTCTTCCCACTGTGCACAACATAAATGTTCTTCCCACTGTTCACCACAGTGTGTTTCTCTCTACTGTCCACCACAGAGATGTACTTTCCACTGTCCACCAAAGGGACATTTTCTTTTGCACCGGAGAAACTTCCTCACCACTCTCCACCACAGGAACATCCTCACCACTGTCCACCACTGTGACGTCCTTTCCACTTTCCACCATGAGGAGGTCCTCCTCACTGTCCAACACAGTCCTTTCCACTCCTCACCACAGGGACTTCCTTCCCAGTATCCATGACAGTGAGGTCCTCACTTCTGTACACTACAGGGACGTCCTTTCCACAGTCCACCACAGAAACATCTTCATCACTGTCTATCACAGGGACATCTTTACCACTGTCCACCACAGAGAGGTCCTCTCTGCTGTCCACCACAGGGACGTCCTTCACACTGTCCACCACACTAACGTCCTCTCAGTTAGCCAAAACAGAAACGTCCTCCCCACTGTCCACCACGGGGACATCCTACTTACTGTCCACCACAGGGATGACCTCCCCACTGTCTACAACACAGACGTCCTTCCCATTGCCCACCACATGAACATCCTTTCCCTGGCCACAAAAATTCCTTTCCACTGTTTACCACAGGGACATCTTCCTAACTGTCCACCACACAAATATGTTCCCAACTGTCCACTATAGAAACATCCATCCCAATGTACACAACAGGGACATACTCCTCACTGTCTTCCACAAGGATGTCCATCTAACTGTCCACCCCAAGGAATTCCTCCCTACAATCCACCACAGGTAAGTCCTTTCCACTGTCTACCAAAAAGACATCCTTCCCAATTTCCACAACTCGGACATCTTCCACACTGTCTACCACATGGACATCCTGACCACTGTGCACCACAGGGACATCCTACCCCACAGTCCACCAGAGTGTGGTCCTCCTCACTGTCCACCACATGGACATCCTCCTGTGCACAACAGAGACGTCATCACCACTGGGCAACACAGGGACATACTTTCTTTGTTCACCACAGAGACATCCTTCCCACTGTCCACCAAAGTGATGTCATCCCTGATGTCCACCATAAAGGGCATCCTCACCACTGTCCACCACAGGGTTTTCCTCCTCACTGTATAATACAAAGAAGTACTCACCACTGTACACCTGAGGTATGTCCTCTTTACTTACCACCACAAATCCTATCTCCCCAGTGACCACCAGAAGAACATACACAACACTGTCCACCAGAGGGACATCCTACCCACTCTCCACCAGAGAAACATCTTCCCCACTGTCGACTACAGGGATGTCCTTACCACTGTTTACCACAGAAAAGTCCTTTCCACTGTCCATCACAGGCATGTCCACCACACTCTACACCACAGGCAGGTCCTCTCCATGGTCCATGCCCAAAATATCTAATTTACTGTCCACCACAGAAATCTCCTCATCACTGTCCATCATGGGACATCTTTCACACTGTCAACGACAGAGACATCCTCCCTGCTGTCCACTACAGGGATGTCCTTCACACTGTCCACAACAGTAACATCCTCCCCACTGTCCAAACTGGGATGTCCTCCCCAGTGTCCACCACATGGACATCCTTCCCACTGTCCAAAACAGGGAGGTCCTTCATACTGTCAACCAAAGAAGGGTCCTCCCAGCTGTCCACCACAGGGACATCCTTCTCACTGTTCACCACAAGGATATCCTCCCCAATCTGCACCACAGAGACATCCTCCCGTGCACAACGGTGATGTCTTCACCTTGTGCACCACAGTAACATTTTACCTGTGCACACCAGGGATGTCCTCACCACTGTCTACCCCAGAGATGTTCTCCACACACTACACGGCAGGGACATCATTCCCAATGTCCAACCAAGGGCATCCTTCTTTGCACCAAAGAAATGTCCTCACCACTGTCCCAACACAAGACATACTCCCCACTGTCCAAAAAAGGAACGTATTTCCCACTATCCACAAAACAGAAGTCCTTTCCACTGTCCACAACAGGTATGTCCTTCCCACTGTCCACCACAGGGAGGTCTTTCCCACTGTCTACCACAGAGAGTTCATCCCAGCTGTCCACCACAGAGATGTCCTGCTCACTGTTCACCACAAGGACATCCTCCCGTGCACAACAGGGATGTCCTCACCCTTGTGCACCAGAGGAACATCCTCGTGTGCACACCATGGATATGCTCACCACTGACTAACCCAGAGACGTTCTCCACACTCTCTATGACAGGGACATCATTCCAATGTCCACCAATGGGAAATTCTCCTTTGCACCATAGAAACGTCCTCACCACTCTCCACCACAAGACATCCTCTCCACTGTCCACCACAGGGACTTGCTCCCCACTGTCCACCAAAAAAAGTCCTCTCTACTGTCCACAACAGGGACATCCTTCCAACTATCCACCACAGGGATGTCCTATCCACTGTCCACTAGAAAGACGTCCATCCAATGGTCTACCACAGGTACATGCTCCCCAATGCCAACCAAAGGGACGTCCACCCCACTGTGCACCACAGGGATGTTTTCCACCGAGTCTAACACAGGGGCATCCTCACCAATGTCCACCACAGAGACATCCTTCCTACTGTCCACCACAGGGAGGTCCTCCCCACTGTCCACAACATGGATGTCCTTCCCACTGTAAACCAAAGAAATGTCCCTTCCCACAGTCCACCACAGGGATGTCCTTCCAACTGTTGACTACATGGACATTCACCCAATGTCCACCAAAGTGAAGTCCTTCCCACCGTCCACCACAGGGTGGTTTTCCCGATAGTCCACCGAGAGAGGTCCTCCACAGTGTAATCCACAGGGATGTCCTCCTCAGTGTGCACTACAGTGAAGTACTCACCACACTGTACCACAAGGATATTCTTCCCAATGACCACCTCAGTGACTACCTCCCCTCTTTCCATCACAGGGACATTCTACGCACTGTCCACCACAAAAAGGTTCTTCCTGCTGTCCACCACAGGGCCATCCTTACCACTATTTCCCACAGGGTCATCCCTCACCAATGTCCACCACAGGGAAATCCTTCCCTCTGTTCACCACAAGAACATCCTTTCCACTGTGCACCACAGGGACATTCTTCTGTGCATAACAGAAATGTAATTCCCACTGTCCATCGCAGAGATGTACTCTGCACTCTCCACTACAGGGAAATCCTTCTGACTGTCCACCAAAGAAACGTTTTCTTGTACACCACATGAACCTCCTCCTTACTGTCCACAAGGACATCATACTCACTATACACCACAGTGAAATTTTCTCACCATGTCTACCACAGAGATGTCTTCCTGCAGTCCAACACAAGGATCTCCTCCCAACTGTCAAACACAGGGACGTCCTTCCTACTGTAATTGACAGGGATATCCTCCACACTGTGCACCACAGGGACATCCTGCTGTGCACAAAAGAAGACATCCTCACTAATGTGTACCACAGGGATATCTTCGTGTGCACACCATAGACGTCCTCAACACTGTCCACCCAGAGATGTCTTCTGAACTCTCCAAAACAGGGACATCATTACCTCGGTCCATCAAAATAACGTTTTCCTGTGAACCACAGAAACGTCCTCAACACTGTCCACCACAGGACGTCCTCATCACTGTCCAGCACAGGGATGTCCTTACCACTGTCCACCACAGGGACATCCTCCACACTGTTCCACCACAGGAACGTCGTTCTGACTGTCCACCACAGGGATGTCCTCCCTACTCTCCACAAAAAGAACTCCCTTCCCACTGTCCACCACAGAGATGTCATCCCAACTGTCCAACACAGAGAGTTCATCTTCACTGTCCTCCTCTATCTCCTCTTCACTGTCTCTCCTCTTCTGGATGCCTTCTGTCTTCTCCTGTCTCTGGATGTCCTTCTGTTGTCTCCTTTCTCTCGATGCCTTCTGTTCCCCCTCTCTCTAGATGCCCTTCTGTCTTCTTTTCTCTCTGGATGCTCTTCTGTTCTCTCATTACTCTGGATGCCCTTGAGTCCTCTCCTCTCCCTGGATGCCCCTTCTGTCCTCTCTTCTCTCGGTATGCCCTTCTGTTCTATCCTCTCTTTTGATGCCTTTCTGTTTACTCCTCTCTTCTGATGCTCTTCTGTTCTCTCCATTCCCTGGATGCCCTTCTGTTCTTTCCTCTTGCTAAATGGCTTTGTCCCTCTCCTCTCCCTGGATGCCCTTCTGTCCTCTTCTCTCTCTGGATTACCTTGTGTCCTCTCCTCTCTCTGGATGCCCTTCTGTCTTCTCTTCTCACTTGATGCCCTCCAGTCCTCTCCTCTCTATGGATGCCGTTTTCTGTTTTCTCCTTTCTTCCAATGTTCTTCTGTTCTCTCCTCTCTGTGGATGCCCTTCTGTATTCTCCTCTCTCTGGATGCCCTTCTGGTATCTCCTCTCTCTGGATGCCCTTCTGTCATCTCCTCTCCCTGAATGTCCTTCTGTTGTCTCCTTTCTCTTGATGCCCTTCTGTCCTCTCCTCTCTCTGAATGCCCTTCTGGTCTCTGCTCTCTCTGCATGCCCTTCTGTCATCTCCTCTCACTGGATGTCCTTCTGTTGTCTCCTTTCTCTGGATGCCCTTCTCTCCTCTCCTCCCTCTGGATGTTCTTCTGTCCTTTCCTCTCTCTGGATGCACTTCTGTACACTTCACACTCTGGATGCCCTTCTGTCCTCTACTCTCTCTGGATTTTTTCTGTCCTCTCATATCTCTGGTTGCCCCTTATGATCTCTTATCTCTCTACATTATCTTCTGTCCTCTCATCTCTGTATGCCCTTCTGTTCTCTTCTCTCTCTGGATGATCTTCTGTTCTCTCATCTCTCTGGATGCCCTTGTGTCCTCTCCTCTCTCTGTATGCCCTTCTGTTCTCTTCTCTCTCTGGATGATCTTCCTGTACTCTCATCTCTCTGGATGCCCCTTGTGTCCTCTCCCTCTCCTCTGGATGCCCTTCTGTTCCCTTATCTCTGTGGATGCCCTTCTTTTTTCTCCTATCTCGGGAAGTTCTTCTGTCCTTGCCGATCTTTGGATACCCTTCTTTTCTCTCCTTTCTCTCGATGCTCTTCTGTTCTCCCCTCTTTATGGATGCCCTTCTGTCCTCTCCTCTCTCTGGATGCCCTTCTTTACTTTCCTCTCTCTGGATGCCCTTCTGTCTTTTCTTCTCTCTGGATGCCCTTCTGTCTTCTCCTCTCTCTGGATGCTCTTCTGTTCTCCCCTCTCTGTGGATGCCCTTCTGTCCTCACCTCTCTCTGGATGAATTTTTGTTCTCTCCTCTCTCTGTATGCCCTTCTTTACTCTCCTCTCTATGGATGCCCTTCTGTCTTCTCCTCTCTCTGGATGCCTTTCTGTTCTCTCCTCTCTCTGGATACCTTTCTTTTCTTTCTCCTCTATGGATGCCCTTCTGTATTCTCCACTCTCTGAATGTACTACAGGTCTCTCCTCTACCTGGATGCCCTTCTGTCTTCTCCTCTCTCTGGATGTCATTCTGTTGTCTCCTTTGTCTCGATGCCCTTCAGTTCTCCCCTCTCTATAGATGCCTTTCTGTCTTCTCTCTCTGGATGCTCTTCTGTTCTCTCATCTCTCTGGATGCCCTTTGAGTCCTCTCCTCTCGCTGGATGCCCTTCTGTCCTCTCTTCTCTCGGTATGCCCTTCTGTTCTCTCCTCCCTCCGAATGCCTTTCTGTTTTCTCCTCTCTCTGGATGCCCTTCTGTCCTCTAATCTCTCTGGATGTCCTTCTGTCCTCTTCTCTCTCTGGATTCCCTTCTTTCCTCTTCTCTCTCTGGATGCCCTTCTGTCTTCTCCTCTCTCTGGATGCCCTTCTCTTCTCTCCTCTCTCTGGATACCTCTGTTTTCTTGTCTCCCTGAATGCCCTTTCTGTCTTCTCCTCTCTCTGGATGACCTTCTTTCTCTTCTCTTTGGATGCCTGTTGTTCTCCCTCTCTCTAGATGCCCTTCTGTCTTCTTCTCTCTCTGGATGCCGTTCTGTCCTCTCCTCTCACTCGATGCACTTCTGTGTTCTTCTCTCTGTGGATGCTCTTCTGTCTTCTCTGGTTGCCTTTCTGTACTCTTCTCTCTATGGAGGCTCTCCTCTACTCTCATCTCTCTGGATGCCCTTCTGTTCTTTCCTCTCTCTGGATGACCTTCTGTCTTCTCCTCTCTCAATGCCCTTCTTTCTTCCTCTGCTCTCTGCATGCCCTTCTGTCCTCTCCTATCGCTGAATGCCCTTCTGTCTTCTCCTTTTCTGGATGCTCATCTGTTCTCTCCTCTCTTGGATGCCCCTCTGTTCTATCCTCTATCCAGATGCACATATGTCCTCTCTCTCTCTGGATGTCCTTCGTTTTCTCCACTCTCTGGATGACCTTCGGTTCTCTCCTCTCTATGTAGGCCCTTCTGTCCACTCCTCTCTCTGGATGCCCTTCATTCTTCTCATTTCTCTGGATACCGTTTGTTCTCTCCTCTATCTGGATGCCTTCTGTCTTCTCTGCTCTCAGTTTGCCCTTCTTTTTCTCTTCTCTCTCTGGATGATCTTCTGTTTCCTCCACTGTCTGGATGCCCTTTTTTTCTATCCTATTCTGGATGTTTTTCTGTTTCTTCTCCTCTCTCTATGCTGCTCTGTCCTCTCTTCTCACTCGATGCCCTTCTGTCTTCTCCTCTCTGTGAATGCCCTTCTGTTCTCTCCTCTGACTTCACGACCTTCTTTCTGCTCCTCTCTGTGGATGCTCTTCTGTTCTATCCTCTGTCTGGATGACCTTCTGTCCTCTCTCTCTCTTGATGTCCTTCTGTCTTCTCCTCTCTGTGGATGCCATTCTGTTCTCTCCTCTGTCTGGATGACCTTCTTCTGCTCCTCTCTCTTGATGTGCTTCTCTTTTCTCTCCTCTCTCTGGATGATTTTCTGTTCTCTCGAGTCTCAGGATGCCTTTCTGTCCACCCTTGCTCCGGATGCCCTTCTGTTCTCTCCTATCTCCAGATATCCTTCTGTCCTCTCCTCTCTCTGTATATTCTTCTGTCTTTCTTCTCTCTGGATGACCTTCTGATGTCTCTTCCCTCTGTATGCCCTTCTGTCCTCTCTCTCTCGGATGCCCTACTGTTTTTTACCTCTCTATGGATTCCCTTCTTTCTTTTCCTATTTCTACATGCCCTTTGTTCTCTCATCCCTGAGGATGCCCTTCTGTACCCTTCTCTATATGGATGATCTTCTGTTCGCTCATCTCTGTGGATGCCCTTCTGTTTTCTCCTCTCTCTGGAAGCCCTTCTGTCTTTTCATATCTATGAATGACCTGCTTTTGTCTACTCTCTCGGGATGACTTTTTTCTCTCCCTATTCAGATGCCCTTCTGTCTTCTCTTTATGGATGCCCTTCTTCTTTCCTCTCTCTGGATGCCCTTCTGTCCTCTCCTCTCTCTGGATGCCCTTCTGTTTTCTTCTCTCTGGATGCCCCTCTGTTCTCTCATCTCTCTCGATGCTTTCTGTTCTCCCTTCTCTGGGATGCCCTTCTGTCTTCTCCTCTTTCTGGATGACCTTCTGTTCTCTCCTCTCTCTGTATGCCCTTCTGTTCTCTCCTCTCTATGGATGCCCTTCTGTCTTCTCCTCTTTCTGGATGCCTTTCTGTTCTCTCCTCTCTCCGGATGCCTTTCTTTCCTCTCTCCTCTCTGGATGCCCTTTTGTATTCTCCTCTCTATGAATGTACTACAGGTCTCTCCTCTATCTGGATGCCCTCTGTCTCCTCCTCTCTCTGAATTTCCTTCTGTGTCGCCTCTCTCTGGATTCCCTTCTGTTCTCTCCTCTCTCTGGATGCCCTTCTGTATTCTCCTATCTCTGGATGCGCTTCTGTATTCTCGTCTCTCTGGATGCCCTTGAGTCCTCTCCTCTCTCTGAATGCCCTCTGTCCTCTCTTCTCTCGGTATGCCCTTCTGTCTCTCCTCCTCTCCGGTTGCCCTTCTGTACTCTCCTCTCTATGGAGGCCCTTCTGCCTCTCCTCTCACTGGATGCCCTCGGTCTTTCTTTCTCGCGATGGCCTCTTGGCCTTCTGCTCTCTCTTCTCGCTGGATGGGCTTCTGTCTTCTAATCTCTCTGGATGTCATTCTGTCCTCTCCCTCTCTAGATTCCCTTCTTTCCTCTTCTCTCTGGGATGCCCTTCTGTCTTCTCCTCTCTCTGGATGCCCTTCTTTCTCTCTCTGGATGCCCTTCTGTACTCTCCTCTTTCTGCATGTCCTTCTGTCCTCTTCTCTCTCTGGATTCCCTTCTGTCTTCTAATCTCTCTGGTTGCCTTTCTGTTCTCTTCTCTCTATGGAGGCTCTCCTGTACTCTCATCGCTCTGGTGCCCTTCTGTCCCTCTCTCTCTGGATGACCTTCTGTCTTCTCCTCTCTCAATGCCCTTCTGTCTTCTCCGCTCTCTGGATGCCCTTCTCTCCTCTCCTATCTCTTGAATGCCCTTCTGTCTTCTCCTTGTTCTGGATGCTCATCTGTTCTCTCCTCTCTCTGGATGCCCTTCTGTTCTATCCTCTATCCAGATGCACATCTGTCCTCTCCTCTCTCTGGATGCCTTCTGTTTTCTCCATGCTATGGATGCCCTTCTGTTCTCTCCTCTCTATGTAGGAACTTCTGTACTCTCCTCTCTCTGGATGCCCTTCAGTATTCTCATCTCTGTGGATGCCCTTCTGTTCTCTCCTCTCTCTGGATGCCTTCTGTTTTCTTTAGTCTATGGTTGCCCTTCTTTTCTCTTCTCTCTCTGGATGATCTCTGTTTCCTCCCACTGTCTGGATGCCTTCTTTCTATCCTATTCTGGATGTTTTCTGTCTTTCTCCTCTCTTTATATGCCGCTCTGTCCTCTCCTCTCACTCAATGCCCTTCTGTCTTCTCCTCTATGTGGATGCCTTCTGTTCTCTCCTCTGACTGCATGACCTTCTTTCCACTCCTCTCTCTTGATGCACTTTTGTTCTCTCCTCTCTCTGGATGCCGTTCTGTTCTCTCCTCTCTCCGGATGCCTTCTTTCCTCTCTCCTCTCTAGATGCCCTTTTGTATTCTCCTCTCTATGAATGTACTACAGGTCTCTCCTCTATCTGGATGCCCTTCTGTCTCCCCTCTCCTCTGGATATCCTTCTGTTGTCTCCTTTTTCTCGATACCCTTCTGTCTCCCCTCTCTCTAAATGCCCTTCTGTCTTCTTCTTTCTCTGGATGCTCTTCTATTCTCTCATCTCTCTGGATGCCCTTGAGTCCTCTCCTCTCCCTGAATGCCCTTCTGTCCTCTCTTCTCTCGGTATGCCCTTCTGTTCTCTCCTCCCCTCCGGTTGCCCTTCTGTACTCTCCTCTCTATGGAGGCCTTCTGTCCTCTCCTCTCGATGGATGCCCTTCGTTCTTTTCTCTTTCTCTTGATGGCCTTCTGCTCTCTCTTCTCACTGGATGGCCTTCTGTCTTCTAATCTCTCTGGATGTCCTTCTCTCCTCTTCTCTCTCTAGATTCCCTTCTTTCCTATTCTCTCTCTGGATGCCCTTCTGTCTTCTCCTCTCTCTGGATGCCCTTCTTTTCTCCTCTCTCCGGATGCCCTTCTGTTCTCTCCTCTTTCTGCATGCCCTTCTGTCCTCTTCTCTCTCTGGATTCCCTTCTGTCCCTAATCTTTCTGTTTGCCTTTCTGTTCTCTTCTCTCTATGGAAGATCTCCTGTACTCTCATCGCTCTGGTGACCTTCTGTTCCTCCTCTCTCTGGATGACCTTCTGTCTTCTCCTCTCTCAATGCCCTTCTGTCTTCTGTCTTCTCCGCTCTTTGGATGCCCTTCTCTCCTCTCCTATCTCTGAATGCCCTTCTGTCTTCTCCTTTTTCTGGATGCTCATCTGTTCTCTCCTCTCTCTGGATGCCCTTCTGTTCTATCCTCTATCCAGTTGCACATCTGTCCTCTCCTCTCTCTGGATGCCTTCTGTTTTCTCCACTCTCTGGATGCCCTTCTGTTCTCTCCTCTCTATGTAGGCCCTTCTGTCCTCTCCTCTCTCTGGATGCCCTTTAGTATTCTCATTTCTCTGGATGCCCTTCTGTTCTCTCCTCTCTCTGGATGCCTTCTTTTTTCTTTGGTCTATGGTTGCCCTTCTTTCTCTTCTCTCTCTGGATGCCCTACTGTTTTCTCCACTCTCTGGATGCCCTTCTTTTCTATCCTCTTCTGGATGTTTTTCTGTCTTCTCCTCTCTTTGTATGCCGTTCTGTCCTCTCCTCTCACTCAATGCCCTTCTTTCTTCTCCTCTCTGTGGATGCCCTTCTGGTCTCTCCTCTGACTTCATGACCTTCTTTCTGCTCCTCTCTCTGGATGCACTTTTGTTCTCTCCTCTCTCTGGATGCCATTCTGTCCTCTCTCCTCTCGATTGCCCTTCTGTCTTCTCCTTCCTATGGGTGCCCTTCTGTTCTCTCCTCTGTCTGGTGATGACTTTCTTTCTGCTCCTCTCTCTTGATGTTTCTCTCTTCTCTCCTCTCTCTGGATGATTTTCTGTTCTCTCGAGTCTCAGGATGCTGTTCTGTCCACCTTTTTCCGGATGCCCTTCTGTTCTTTCCCTCTCCAGATATCCTTCTGTCCTCTCCTCTCTCTGTATATTCTTCAGTCTTTTCTTCTCTCTGGATGACCTCTCTCTTGTCTTTTCTCTCTGGATGACCTTTGGTTCTCTCTCTATCCGGATGCCCTTCTGTTCTTCTCCTCTCTCTTGTCGCCCTTCTGTTCATCCTCTCTCTTGATGCCCTTCTTCCTATCCTCTCTATGGTTGCCCTTCTCTTTTCACCTCTCTATGGATGCACTTCTGTCTTCTGTCTCTCTGGATGCCCTTCTGTTCTCTCATCCCTCAGGATGCCCTTCTGTACCCTTCTTCTCTCTGGATTATCTTCTGTTCGCTCATCTCTGTGGATGCCCTTCTGTTCTCTCCTCTCTCTGGATGAACTTTTGTCTATCCCCTCTCTGGATGCCATTTTGTCTTCTCTTCTCTCTGGATGCCATCTTTCTCGTCACTTTGGATGCCCTTCTGTCCTCTCCTCTCTCTCGATGTCCTTCTGTCTTTTCGTAACTCTGGATGACCTTCTGTTGTCTCCTCTTTCTGGATTACATTCTGTTCTCTCCTCTTTCTGGATGCCCTCTGTTTTCTCCTCTCTCTGGATGCCCTTCTGTCCTCTCCTCTCTAGGGTGACCTCCTGTCCTCTACTCTCTCTAGATTCCCTTCTGTCCTCTAATCTCTCTGTTGCCTTTCTGTTTTCTCCTGTCTATGGAGGCTCTCCTGTACTCTCAATGGTCTGGATGCCTTTCTGTCTTCTCCTCTCTCTAGATGCCTTCTGTCTTCTCAGGTCTCTGGATGCCCTTCTGTACTATCCTATCTCTGTATGCCCTTCTGTCTTCTCCTCTTTCTGGATCTCTTCGATCCTCTCCTCTCTCTCGATGCCCTTCTGTTTCTTCACTCTCTGAAAGCCCTTCTGTCCTCTTCTCTCTATGTAGGCCCTTCTGTCCTCTCCTCTCTCTGGATGCGCTTTGGTCTTCTCCTTTCTCTGGATGCCCTTCTGTTCTCTCTTCTCGCTGGATGGCCTTCTGTCCTCTCCTTTCTCTGGGTGCCCTTCTGTACTTTTCTCTCTCTGGATTCCCTTCTTCCTCTTCTCTCTCTGATGCCCTTCTGTCTTTTCTTCTCCCTGGATGCCCTTCAGTTCTCTACTTTCTACAGATTCCCTACTGTCCTCTCCTCTGCCTATATGCCCTTCTGTCTTCTCCTCCCTCTGAATGACCTTCTATTGTCTCCTCTCTCTAGATGTCCTTGGTTCTCTCCTCTAACCTGATGCCCATCTTTCTTCTCCTCTCCCTGGATGCCCTTCTTTTTTCACCTTTCTTGAATGCCCTTCTGTCTTCTTCTCTCTCTACATGCCCTTCTGTCTTCCTCTCTCTGGAAGTCTTCTGTTCTCTCCTCACTCTGGATGCCCTTCTGTATTGTCGTCCCTATGGATGACCGTCTGTTCGCTCCCTCTCTTGAAGCCCTTCTGTCTTCTCCTCTCTCTGTATCCCCTTCTGTCTTCCCCTCTCTCTGGATGCCCTTCTGATCTCTCCACTCACCAGATGCTGTTCTGTCCAATCATCTCTCTGGATGCCCGTAATATCTTCTCCTCTCTTGGTTGCCCTTTTGTTTTCACCTATCTATGGATGCCCTTCTGTCTTTTCCTCTCTCTACATTGCCTTTCCGTCCTCTAAACTCTCTGAATGCTGTTCTGTCTTCTCTACGCTCTGGATGCCCTTCTGTTCTCTCTTCTCTGGAGGCAATTCTGGCCTCTCCTCTCTCTGGATGCCCTTCTATACTCTCCTCTCTCTGTATTCCCTTCTGTCCTCTCTTCTCTGTCGTTCCCCTTCTGTTCTCTTCTCACTATAGATGCTCCTGTACTCTCATGTCTCTGATGCCCTTCTGTTTTCTCCTCTCTCCGGATGCCCTTCTTTTTTCTCCTCGCTCTGGAGACCTTCTGATCCCTCCTCTCTTTGGATGCCCTCAGTCTTCTCCTCTCTCTGGATGCCCTTCTGTCTTCCCCCTCTCTCTGGATGACTTTCTGATCTCCTCCAGTCTCCATATGCTCTTCTGTCAAGTCATCTCTCTAGATGCCCTTCTGTCTTCTCCTCTCTCTGGATGCCCGTATTTGCTCTCTTCTCTCTGGATGCCCTTTCTGGTATCCTCTCTCGGGATGCCCTCATATCTTTTTCCTGTCTCCGGATGTTCTCTGTACTATCCTCTATCTGGATGCCCTTCTGTCCTCTCCCCTCTCGGATGCCCTTCTATTCTCTTCCTCTCTCTGGATTCACTTTTGCCTCTCATATCTCTGTTTGCCCTTCTGTTATCTTCTCTCTATGGATGCTCTCCTGTTCTCTCTCATTCTGAATTCCCTTCTGTTCTCTCCTCTCCTGGATGCCCTCTGTTTTCTTCCCTCTATGGATGCTCCTGTGTTCTCTTCTCTCTCTGGATGATCTTCTGTTTCCTCCACTCTCTAGATGCCCTTGTGTTCTATCCCTTCTGGATGTTTTTGTCTTCTCCTCTCTCTGTATGCCGTTCTGTCCTATCCTCTCAATCGATTCCATTCTATCTTCTCCTCTCTTTGGATGCCCTTCTGTTCTCTCCTTGACTGCATGAGCTCTTCTGCTGCTCTCTCGGATGCTCTTCTGCTCTCTCCTCAGTCTGGATGCCCTTCTGTCCTCTCCTTCTCTCGATGCCCTTCTGTCTTCTCCTCTCTGTGGATGCCCCTTCTGTTCTCTCCTCTATCAGATGACCCTTCCTGCTCCTCCCTCTTGATGCACTCTCTCTCACCTCTCTCGGATGATTTTCTGTTCCTCTCACTCTCAGGATGCCCTTCTGTCCTCCCTCTCTCCAGATGCCCTTCTATTCTTCCTCTCTCCAGATATCCTTCTGTCCTCTCCTCTCTCTGTATGCCCTTCTGTCTTTTCATCTCTCTGGATTACATTCTGTTCTCTCCTCTATATGGATGCCCTTCTGTCGTCTCTCTCTCTGGATGCCTATTGTTCTTTTCTCCCTCTGGATGCCCTTCTGTCCTCTCCTCTCTCTGGATGCCCTTCTGTCTTCCACTCTCTCTTGATGCCCTTCTGATCTCTCCTCTATCTGGATGCTCTTCTTTTATCTCATCTCTCTGGATGCCCTTATGTTTTTACCTCTCTATGCATGCCCTTCTGTCTTCTCCTCTCTCATTATGCCCTTCTGATCTCTCAGCTCTCTAGATTCCCTTCATTCCTTCATCTCTCTGGATGCCACTCTGTTCTCTTTCTCTATATGATGCTCTTCTGTTCTCTCATCTCTCTAGATTCTCTTCTGTCCTCTCATCCCTCAGGATGCCCTTCTGTTCCCTTCTTTCTCTGGATGATCTTCTGAATGCTCATTTCTGTGGATGCTCTTCTGTTTACTCCTCTCTCTGGAAGATCTTCTGTTCTCTCATCTCTCTGGATGCCTTGTGTCCCCTCCTCTCCCTGGATACTCTTCTGTCTTCTCCTTTCTCAGGGATGCCCTCTTGTCCTCTACACTCTCTGGATGCCCATCTGTCCTCTCTTCTTTTGATGCCCTTCTGTTTACTCCTCTTCGTCTGATTCTCTCTATTCTCTCCTCTCGTGGATGCCCTTCCGTATTCTCCTCTCTCTGGATGCCCTTCTGGTCTCTCCTCTCTCTGGATGCCCCTTCTGTCATCTCTGCTCTGGATGTTTTTCTGTTGTTCCTTTCTCTGGTTGCCCTTCTGTACTTCTCCTCTCTTTGGATGCCCTCTGTACTTCCATGCTCTGGATGCCCTTCTGTCCTCTCCTCTCTTTGGATTTGGTTCTGTCCTCTCATATGTCTGGTTGCCCTTCTGTTCTCTTTTCTTTCTAGATTATCTTCTGTGTCTTATCTCTCTCATGCCCATCTTTCTCTTCTCTTTATGGATGCCCTTCTATTCTCTCCTCTCTTTGGATTCCATTTTCTTCTTCTCCTCTCTCTGGATGCCCTAATGCTCTCTCCTCTCTCTGAATGCCTTCTGTCTTCTCCTCTCTCTGGACACTTCTGTTCTCTACTCTCCCTGGATGCTTTTCTGTCCTCTCCCCTCTCTGGATGCCCTTCTGTCCTCTCCTCTCTCTTAATGCCTTCTGTTCTCTCCTGTCACTGGATACCCTTCTGTCTTCTCTTCTCTGGATGCCCTTCTGTCTTCTCTGCTCTTGGATACCGTTCTATTCTCTACACTCTCTGGGTGCCTTTCTGTCTTCTCTGCTCTCTGGATGCCCATCTGTTCTCTCCTATCTGTTGATGCCCTTCTGACCTTTCATCTCACCATGGATGCCCTTCTGTTCTCTCCTCTCTCTGGATGCCCTTCTGTCCTCTCCTCTCCATGGATGCCCTTCTGTCTTCTCCTCTCTCTGATGGCTTTCTGTTCTCTCCTCTCTCTGCATCCCTTCTATACTCTCCTCTCTCTGGATGTCCTTCTGTTCTCTTCTCTCTCTGGATGCCCTTCTGTTCTGTCCTCTCTCTCTGGATGCCCATCTGTTTCTCTCTTCTCTCTGGATTCCCTTTTTGTCTTCTCCTCTCTATGGCTGGGCTTCTCTTCTCTTTCTCTCTCAAGATCCCTTGTGTCCTCTATCCCTCTGGATATCCATCTGTTCTCTCGTCACTCTGGATTTCCTTTTGTGCTCTAATCTGTCTTGATGCCCTTCTGTCCTCTTCTCTCCTTGGATGTCCCTTCTGTCTTCTCCTCTCCTCCTATGCCCTTCTGTTCTCTCGATTCTCTCGATGCCCTTCAGATTCTCCCTCTCTCTGGATGCCGGACAATTTTCTCCTCCACTCTGTATATCCTTCTGTCTTCTCCTCTCTCTAGATGCCCTTCTGTTCTTTCCTCTCTCTGTATGCCATTATTTACTCCTTCTCTCGGGATGCCCTTCTGTCCTCTCCTCTTTCTGGATGCCCTTCTGTTCTATCCTCTCTCTGGATGCCCTTCTGTCCTCTCCTCTCTCTGGATGCCCTGTTCCTAGCCCCTCCGTGTCCCTTCGCTCACAAAAGAGACAGGAGAGGCAGTGTTCAGTTGGTACCACAGCGAGGCTTTATTCTTGTATAAGCAGAAGCGGAAAGACCCAAAGCCCCGGAAAAGGCAGTGCTTGTATACATCCTAGAGTGATGTGTTCAGTTCTGATATGCTGCTCATTCATTACATATAATGCGCCCCGGGCATGGGCAATGACTTTGTCGCGCTTTTGCATTTTGCACCTGCACAGTCAGTTGTTTACTAGTGGGAGGACAGGATGCCCATGCCATCTTGTAATGGTGAATGCTGTCATGCTCACGCAGCACCCAACATCTGCCCCTATCTAATATTAAAGATGGAACGCCTATTGCCTATCAAGCACGGCACCAACTCGGTGAGGGAAAGCAGAGGCCTGATCCCCTGTGCAAAATGAGATATTGTAATGGGTTTCTTCTCTCGTAGTCATGCAATGAGGAATATTTCCCAACCCATCTCGATGCCTTTGGTGGGGAAAGGAAGCCTCAACCCTGGGGCGCCACCAGGGGAGGTTTCTTGGCATCAAACCTTTGTGCAATCAGGCATACTTTTGGAAATCTATCCACACTCATGGAAACATTCCCTGTCGAGTACTCACTCGCAACACCTTCTAAATATTTGGGTACCACAGTTATTCAGGCAAGGGCTGGATAGACTTAGACCTCTCATCGACCCAGTGCAATGAGCTGAACCCTTGAGGTGCATCGACTGAGGGTCTCAGTCATCAGCTACTTTCATAGCCTAGATAGCCAAATTTCAGGGGGAGATGCTTGCTCAAGGCTACGAAGTGCTTGGGCAATAGCGACCTTGTCACGTTTTTGTTGGGCTCTGAGCTTACAGACCAACCATAACATGAACACTAATCCACAACATAGGGCTGCACCAAACAGGCCTATCCCACCCCTTAAGAAAGAAGGAAAAGGCAGAGGTAAGCCAAGAAGTAAAAAATCACAGGGATAACAGGGTCCACTCGTGTTCCATTAAGGCTCGAAATCCGGATCTGCAATTGCTGCTGCGTCTGGTCCAGCTCCCTAGTCCTCTTCTCTTGTAAATAAGCAGAAGATTATGGCTATGAACAAATGCATCATTCACAAATCTCAGAGGTGTAATACAAGATGTGGAGTTGCTGACACGCAGCTCATTTGAACCACATCCGTGAGCTGCTCCACATGGGCTTGGAGCAAATCAACTCTCTGATTGGACCAACAGAATGTCTGATACCAATTATGCATCCACTTCTGTAGAATGGTCAAAGCCTCAGAGGTCTTTTCTGAAATTTGATTAACAAACAGTAGCTGCTGTAACCTGATCAGCCAAGGCTGTGCCGGCTGTCACAGCTACAGCTGCATAGATGGTAATAGCAGTGATAATGGCTGCAGTTATATCAAATCTCTCTTATGTCGAAATAAAGTCAAGGTCCCAGATGTCTGAACAGGGATAGGGATCAATAGTGGTATACTGGCTATTAGGGACTGCTTATAGACAAGAGCAGACCAGCACTGGGACATAAAGCAAGTTACATTGGTACAAGTTAGCAGAAGCAGCGCCTTTTAAGAAGGCAAGGGCATAGGTTTTGGAAAAGCAGATAGGATAGCCATCTAAATTCACTATATATACTAGGAACTCAATGTAGGAGAGTCAAATGAGAACTGATAGCATCTGCAGATGAATCCTTTGGGGGGTCATTTTCAGGAACCACGAGTCGCCGAGTCAGTCAGTCTGCAGCCAAAATGGGCTTCTTCCTGTAGAAAAAACACAAAACTGCTCCCCGGGATCTTATTAAAATAGGATCCGGGCCTTTCCATTGACCAGTCAAAACATCTTTCCATTTTATCATTTCTTTTGGCCTAGTTGGTTCTAAGCAATGGTGATCAGCCGCAGTGTTGCCCTGACTGTCCAAATTCAAAAGTTGAGGGTAAAAAGTGCCAGAGAAACAGTAGCTCGTGGCACCGTGGACAGACCTTCCTCAACTTCTCCTTTTTGTTTATCAAATAAAGTTTTAAGGGTACTATGAGCACGCTCAATGATACCCTGTCCCTGAGGGTTGTAAGGAAGACCTGTCAGGTGTGTCACCTCCATATGGCGACAAAATTGTTGAAATTTTGAGAAGTGTAGGCTGGTCCATTGTCAGTTTTAAGGATTTTGGCTTTCCCCAAGCACCCAAGCCTCAAGGCAATGTTGAATAACATGGGCCGCCTTTTCTCCAGTCAATGGAGAGGGAGACATAACTCCAGAACAGGTATCAATGGAGACATGCAAATATTGTAATTTGCCAAAGGATGGGATGTGAGAGTAACATCCATTTGCCAGATCTGTAATGGCCTAATTCCCTGAGGGTTATTCCTGTATGGGGAACAGGTAGGAATTGACAGCAGTTTTGGCATTGAGTCACGATATCTCTGGCCTCTTTTCTAGAGATATTAAAATGACATCGTAGTGTCTCAGCTGTCACATGAAAACCTTTATGAAAGGCTTTAGCCAAATCTAATTTTGGCAAAAGGGCAATTGCAATCAACTTTGTGGCTTGATCTGCCAGGTCATTTCCACAGGACATAGGTCCCGGTAAGCCTGAGTGAGCCCTTATATGAGTTATAAAGACAGGGAATCTTCGCTTAGCCGGGTAAGCTGAAATCTTTTGAAAAACTTCTACAAGTGTGCTAGATGTCTTAATTAACCTAGCAACTTAATGCTTTCACTGCATTAACCACATAGAAGGAATCTGAAACAATATTTAAGGGACTGAAAGATTTCCAGAACCTCTGACACTACTAAGCATTCCACAATTGAGGTGAGTTTTCATGGTATTGTTTGGATGTAACTTATCATTAACCACATAGGCACACACTCCTGTTTTTGAACCATCGGTATAAACTACCATTCCATCTGGGAGTGGCTCCTGAGACACAATATGTGGAAATATGATAGCTTGAGTTAAGGCAAATTGTAAGATGGGATGCTTAGGATAATGATTATCTATTGACCATTGAAGGAAGTAACCAGCACTGCCCAAACATCAGAGGTCACCGTTAATATTTGGACTTGACGGGCAGTATAAGGCACTATCAAAACCTTAGGCTCCCTTCCAAAATGAGTAATACCTGCTTTTAGTCCACGAAGGGCAAGCTGAGCTACTGAATCTGGATACCTTTCAATAATCTTTGCGGGAGAAGCATTGATGAATCCATAACACAGGCCCCTCCTGCCATAATACAGCAGTTGGTATGTGTCTAGATTTAAAAACACATAAGTCAAAATTTTTGGTTTCATCTATGTGTTTCAACTGGGTATCTTGTTAAAGCATTTTCTACTATTTACAGAGCATGCTTGCAGCCGGGGTTAAGGCCCTCGGTGAGGAAATTGAGCATCCCCTTCCAAAATATCCAAATAAATGTTTCAGCTCGGCCGAAGGAAATTTTTAAAATGGTCTTAACCAATTTATATCACCTAATAATTTCTGAAAATCATTCAAAGTATGTAAATGGTCTCTATGAATCTCCAATTTCTGAGGAATTATCATTTCTGGATAGATAACCGTCCCTAAAAAGGAGCCAATTCTGAAAAATTGAACTTTCTCAGTAGCAACATGTAGACCCCACTGTTCCAGGTGTTTGCACAGAGACAAATAGTCGCATCTGTGCATTGACGGCTCTTAAATCATGTAAAAGCCTCACTTTCTGGATTTCTTTTTAATGACAAAATATGGGTGTATTCCAGGAGAGGTAGAAGGTTCTAAATGACCGAGCTGCACTTGTCCTTTAATTAGTTTGTAGCAGCTTCCAATTTTTCAGAGGGATAGGGACCATGAGGAACCCAACAGCCTCCTCTGTGAGCCAGGGTATGGGCATAGAACCTCAATGGCAACTAGGGAAAACCCAGGCCTTGTCTTCCTGTGTTTGATTCTTGGAGACAGGATCTAACCTTCCTTGGTTTGTTCCTGCCAAGACCCTTCCCTTCTTTAAATCCATGCTCTTCATAATGTTTATAGCTTGTGGGGAGTATTTATAGTCAGAATGAGCCCTAGGTCTTGTTAAAATGTCTCTTCCCCAGAGATTGACAGGGAGAGAAGCACATAAGGTATAAAACTTCCTGTTTGACCCTCTGTGCCTGCCGATTCAACGAGCGAGAACTGACTGCAGGACTGGCCTCGTATCCCAGTCCTTATAGGGAGAGGGGGCGATCTTTTTACAGGCCATGCATTAGGCCACCAATTAGAAGAATAATAGTTTTATCCGCTCCCGAATCCAGAATTCCAGTAAAGTTCTTCCCCTCTATTGCTAACTGTAAGGTGGGTCTAGTTTTAAGGTCAACCACCAGATGAGCAAGTAGTTCCTGAGGAACAAGCCCGTGAGCACCTCTAAGCTTCTCAGTGGATGGAAAACAATCATGTAAGCTTGGAAGGACAACCAATTGAGCAATCCTGTCCCCAGGGGAGATGGAGAATACACCTTGTGGGCTAGAACAGAGAACTTGAAGTTCTCCGGTATAATCCTGATCTATACACTGGGGTGTAACACAAGCCCTTTTAAAAGTAATGAGAGGAGTGGCCTAAAATAAGGCCGACACTCCCCTGGCAAGGGGCCTCTATAATCAACCGGGATCTGCTGCACCCCCATGTGTGGCATTAGGAGGACTCGGGAAGTGGAAACAGACGTCCACTCCTGCAGAACCCCTTGTGGCTCTGCAGCAAAAAGAGCCCCTGAGTGTTCAGCAGTGTCCCATAATCTTTTGGGGCCCTGGGATCTTGGGCCCATATATCCGTTTTCGAAATATTTTCTTCTTTAATGGCTGAGGAATTTGGAGGGAGGATCTGGCCTCTATATCTCTAAACAGAGCGGCAATTTCGAGCCAGATGATAAACCCTTTCCACACCTGGTACACAGTTTTGATGGTATTTGATTATTGGGCACTCTTCTTCATATCTCCTGCCTTCCCACAGGCAAAAGCGTTGGGCCATATGTTTTTGAAGGAATTTTCCACGATTCTGACCTTTAAGGAGGACTGCAGCATTTCTTAGTTTTCTGCTGCAAGTCTGGCATTAGTAAGGGGACCTCCCAAGCTTGAGGACAGACTCTTAACCAGTCTTGTAGCCCCTTGGCTCTCTGAGGAGCAATGCCTGCACGGCATTCAGCTGTGGCATTTCAAAAGACCATCTGTTCATCAATGGCATTGCCTGCTCTGATTCCCCAAAGATTCTGCCAGCTGCCTCAGTCATGCAGGCCACAAAAGTCAGTGAAAGACTCATTAGATGACTGAATATCTTGGACAAATAAAGGTTACTGATCCTTCCTAGGGAGGGACTGCCATGCTTTATTGCAGCTGATGCATCTGTATGTAGACATGGCAGGGATAAGCGGTCTGGTCATTCGCGTGTAAGCCAAGTCCAGCCAGCATGCAAAAGTCCATTATGTTGACCCTTAATGCTTGCATCAGCTCTGGCTTGTGCTCGTAGTGCCTCATGCCACAAGGCCTTCCACTCTAGGTATTGGCCCATACTGTTAAGGAACGCCTTCACTGTGCCCTGCCAGTCTCCTGGGCGTCATAGCAGCTGTACTTAATCTCTCCTACTGGATATAGTAAAAATTAGCCCCAATTCATATGCACGTACTGCCTCAGCTAATTCTTTGACCTGTCTATACTCACTGGGGCATGGACATGAGCGCCTTCTACCCTCAAAGACCGGAAATTCAAGCTGTAGCTGGGGCTGAGAAATGAATTAGAGGCATAGGCCGGAGGCAAGGGCGGGGCCAAGGAATATCAAGGTCTTTATTAGTTCTTATCCAGAACGGCTACCCTTTGCATCAGTGGCTGCTTCCTGCCCCAGGCTCTCTCCCTTCCTTGCATTAGGTCTTCCTCGGAGCTGCTAAGGTTTATGGAAGCAGGTCTTAATGGGGTTACAGGGGGTCCCCCCAAACTCCCACTCTCTCTCGCCAGCCGGTGAAGGGTCCTTAACCTTAACAGGACCTGCAGTGGCCCCCATTCCTTTTGAGTACTCTTTCCTATGACCAGGCTCCTGTGGCCTGCTTCTGTTGCCCAGGTTTTTGCCTGCTTCTCCTTTCCAGGCTCTTTGGTTGATGCGGCTAACATGCTCTGTTTCTGATACTCTGGAGTGGACCTCTCCTGAAAACTCTTGATTTGCCTATAGCTGTGTTGCGAGCTGGATCTTTACAACACAAATAAGCTAAAAGCGAAAGTAACACAAGGCAAGAGGCCAACTATTGCTGCGGGCATCAATGGGTGAATATCTGCTCGCAACAAAAGCTTCCACACCAAACATATCTCTCAGGATGTACCTTCGACCCTGCAGTCTTCTAACACGCCCCGAGTCGCGGCGTGGCCTTCTGCAGCGCTTGAAGATCCGGGTTTCCATGCCAGATGTTCGAGCCCCTCCGTGTCCCATTCGCCCGCGAAAGAGGACACAAGAAGCAGTGTTCGGGTGGTTACCACAGCGAGGCTCTTATCTTGTATAAGCAGAAGGAAAGACCCAAAGCCCGGAAAGGCACTGCTTATATACACCCTAGAGTGACGTGTTCACTTCGATTGGTCTGTTCACTCATTACCCATAATATGCCCGGGATGGGCAGTGACTTTGGCGCGCTTTGACTTTTGCTCTTTGTTCTCTCCTTTCTCTGGATGCCCTTTGCTCCTCTCCTCTATCCAGATGCCCTGTATCTCCTCTCCTGCATGCCCTTCTGTTCTTTCTCTCTCTGGATGCACTTCAGTCCTCTTCCTCTCTCTTGGATGCCCTCTGTCTTCCCTCTCTCTGGATGACCTTCTGATCTCTCCACTTCCGTATGCTCTTCTGTCAAGTAATCTCTCTGGATGCCCTTCTGTCCTCTCCTCTCACTGCATGCCCTTCTGATTCTCCTCTCTCCGGATGCCGTTCAGTCCTATTCTCTCTCTGGATGTCTTCAGTTTTCTGCTCGGTTGGATGGGCTCGTTCTCTCCCTTCTGGATGCTCTTCTATTCTCTCCTGTCTTTGGATTCCGTTATGTTGTCTCCTCTCTCTTGATGATCTTCTGTTCTCCCCAATCTGGGGATGCCTTCTGTCCTTCCTCTCTCTACATGCATTTCTGTTCTATCCTCTCTCTAGATGCCTTTCTGTCCTTCCACTAACTGGATGCCATTCTGTTCCTCTGCTCTCTCTTGAGCCTTTCTGTTTTGTCTTCTCACTGGATGCCCTTCTGTCTTTCCTTTCTATGGATTCCCTTCGTCTTCTCTGCTCTCTGGATACTGATTTTTCTCTACTCTCTCGGGATGTCTGATCTGTTCTCTCCTCTCTCTGAATGCCCTTCTGACCTCTCAAATCCAGGGATGCCCTTTGTTCTCTCCTCTTCTGGATTACCTTCTGTCCTCTACTCTCTCTGGATGCCCTTCAGTCCTCTTCTCTCTCTGGATGGCTTTCTGTCCTCTCCTCTCGCTAGATACCTTCTACCCTCTCCTCTCTCTCTGGATGCCCTCCTGTCCTCTCCTCTCTCTGGATGCCCTTCTATCCCTCCTCTCTTGGATGCCATCAGTACTCTCCTCACTCTCTATGCCATCTGTACTCTCCGTCTCTCTGATGCCCTTCTGTCTTCTCTTTTCTATGGATGCCCTTCTGTCCTCTCCTCTATTTTGATTGCCCTTCTGTTTTCTCCTCTCATCAATGGTCTTCTATTCTCTCCTCTCTATGGATGTCCTTCTGTATCTCCTCTCTTTGGATGCCCTTCTGGTCTCTCCTCTTCTGGAGCCCTTCTGTCATCTCTGCTCTCAGATGTTTTTCTGTTGTCTGCTTTCTCTGGTTGCCCATCTGTTCTCTCCTCTCTCTTTATGCCCTTCTGTTCTTTCCTCTATCTGGATGCCTTGTGTTCCTCGTCTCACTCTGGATGCCATTTCTGTCCTCTCTTTTCTCGGGATGCCCTTTTGTCTTATCCTCTCTCTGATGCCCTTCTATTCTATTCTCTCTCTGGATGATCTTCGGTTCTCTCATCTCTCTGGATGCCCTTACCTGTGTCCTTTCTCTTTCTGGATTCCCTTCTGTCTTCACTTCTCTGTGGATTTTTCTCTATCCTCTCATATCTCTGGTTTTCCTGTCGTTTTTCTTTTGTCCTATTCTCTCTCTGGATGCCCTTCTGTACTCACCTCTCTCTGGATGCCATTCTGTACTCACCTCTCTCTGGATGCCTCTGTACTCCCACACTCTGAATGGCCTTCTGTCTTCTCCTCTCTCTGGATTTTTTTCTGGTCAACTCATAGCTCTGGTTGCCCTCTGTTCTCTTTTCTCTCTAGATTCTCTCCTGTTCTCTCATCTCTCTGGATGCCTTCTGTTCTCTCTTCTTTTTGGACGTCCTTCTGTCCTCTCTACTCATTGGAGCCATTCTATCTTTTCCTTTTTTTGGAGGTCCTTCTGTTTTCTCCTCTCTCTGGATGCCCTACTTTCCTCTCCTCTCTCTGGATACCCTTCTGTTTTCTCCTCTCTATATGCCCTTATGTTCTCTCCTCTCTCTGGATGCCCTTCTGTCCCTTCTCTCTCTGGATGCCCTTCTGTCCTCTCTTCTCTCGGGATGCCCTTCTGTTCCCTCCTTCACTGGATGCTCTTTTATCTTCTCCTTTTTTGAATAGCCTTCTGTTTTCTCTGCTCTCTGGATGGCCGTCTGTGTTCTCTTTCTCTGTGGGTTCCCTTCTAACCCATCCTCTACATGGATGCCCTTCTGTCCTCTCTTCTCTTTGGATGCCCTTCTGTCCTCTCCTCTCTTGGATGCTTTCTGTTCTCTACTCTACTCCTTTGATGCCCTTCTGTACTCTCCTCTCTGGATGTTTTTCTGTCCTCTCCTCTTCGGAGCCCTTCTGTCCTCTCCTCTTTTTCTGGATGCCCTTCTGTCCTCTCCTCCCTATGGAGTTTTTTTTGTCTCCTCCTATCTGTGGATGCACTGCTTTCTCACTCTCTCAAGATGCCCTTGTGTCCTCTATTCTTCTCTGGATATCTTTCTGTTCTCTCGTGTCTCTGGATTCCCTTTGTCCTCTCCTCTCTCTGGATGCCCTTCGGACTTCTCCTTTCTCTGGATGCCCTTCTGTACTCTCCTCTCGCTGGATGGCCCTTCTGTTTACTCCTCGTTCTGGATGCCCTTCTGTCCTCTTCTCTATCTGGATCCCTTCTTTCCTATAGTCTCTCTGGATGCCATTCTGTCTTCCCTTCTCTCTGGATGCCTTCTGTTTTCTCCTCTCTTTGGATTTTGGCTGTCCTCTCCGCTATCTGTATGCCTTCTTACTCTTCTCTATTCTGGATGCCCCTTTTTCTCATTCTCTTGGATGCCCTTCTGTGCTCACCTCTCTCTGGATGCCCTTCTGTCTTCTCCTCTCTCTACCTGCCCTTCTATTTTCTCCTCTCTCTATATTCCTTTCTGTCTCACATCTCTCTGGATCCCTTCTATATAGTTTCTATATGGATGCTTCTCTGTTCTCTTATCTCTTCTGGATGCCTTTTGTCTCTCCTCTCTCGGATGCCCTTCTGTCCTCTCTTCTCTCTGGATGCCCTTCTGTCATCTCCTCTCTCTGGATGCCCTTCTGTTTTCTCCCTCTCTAGATTATCTTTATTGTGTCATATCTCTAGATGTCCTCTCTTCCTTCTCTCTCTGGATGATCTTCTGTTGTTTATCTCTCGACATGCCCTTCTGTTCTCTCCTATCTATGGAAGATCTTCTGTTCTCTCATCACTTGGGATATTCTTGTGTCCTTTCCTCTCGCTGGAAGCCCTTCTGTCTTCTCTCTCTAGATGCCCTTCTATTCTTTTCTCTCTCCAGATGCCCTTATGTCTTCTCTTCTATCTGGATGCCCTTCTGTCAGCTCCACTTTCCAGATGTCTTCTCCTCTCTCTTGGATGCCCTTCTGTCCTCCTATCTCTGGATGCCCTATGTACTCTCTTCTAAAAGGATGACCTTTGTCCGCTCCTCTTTCTGGATGCCTTTTGTTCATCACTCTCTTGATGTCTTTCGGTCCTCTCATCTCTCTGGATTCCCTTCTATTATATTCTGTCTACGGATGCTCCTCTGTTCTCTTATCTCTCTGGATGCCTTTGTTTCTCTCTCGGTGCCCTTCTGTCCTCTCCTCTCACTGTGATTCCTTTCTGTTCTCTCTTCTCTCCGGATGCCTTCTGTACTCTCCTATCTCTGGATGCCGTTTCTGGCCCTCTCCTCTCTTTGGATGCCCTAATGTTCACTCTCTCTTTCGATGTTCTTCTGTTCTCCCCTCTCTGTGGATGCGCTTCTGTTCTCTCCTCTCTCTGTATGCCCTTATTACTCTCTCTCTCTGGATTGCCCTTTTCTGTCTTTCCTATCTCTTGGATGCCTTCTGTTCTATCCTCTCTCGATGCTCCTCTTCGTTTCCCCTCTCTGTGGATGCCTTTCTGTCCTCTCCTCCCTATGGATTGCCCTTCTGTTCTCTCCTCTTTCTGTGTGGATGCCCTTCTATTCTCTCCTCTCCTTGGATTCCCTTCAATCTTCTCCCTCTCCTGATGACCTAATGCTTCTCCTCTCTCTGAATGCCCTTCTGGTCTTCTCCTCTCTCTGGATTCACTTCTGTTCCCTTCTCTATCTCTGGATGCCCTTCTGTCTTTCTCCTCTCTCCCTATGCACTTCTGTTCTCTCGATTCTCTCGATGCCCTTCAATAGTCTCCTCCATCTGGATGCACAACAATTTTTCCTCACTTCTGGATATCCTTCTGTCCCTCCTCTCTAGATGCCTTCCTTTCTCTCCTCTCACTGGGTGCCATTCTGTCCTCTCACGCCTCTGGATTTGCTCTTTCCCCCGTTTTCTCCTCTCTCCAGATGCCCTTCGGTCCTCTTCTCCCTCTGGATGTTCTCCAGTCTTATGCTCTCTGTGGATGGGCTTCTGTTCTCTCCTCTTTCTGGATTCTCCCCTGTTCTCTTATCTCTCTGGATGCCCTCTGTTCTCTCTTCTTTTGGGAATGTCCTTCTGTCCTCTCCACTCTCTGGATGCCTTCTGTCTTCTCCTTTCTTTGATTGCCTTCTGTTCTTTCTCTTTCTTGAGGCCTATTTTCCTATCCTCTCTTTGGATACCTTTCTGTTCTCTCCCTCTCTGTATGCCCTTCTGTTCTCTCATCTATTGGATGCCCTTGTGTCCTCTTCTCTCTCTGGATGCCATTTCTTTCTCTCTTCTCGTAGGATGCCCTTCTGTCTTCTCCTCTCTCTGGATGCCCTTCTGTTCTCTTCTCTCTCTGGATGATCTTCGGTTCTCTCATCTGTGGATGCCATTGTGTACTCTCCTCTCTCTGGATGCTGTTCTCTCTTCTCTTCTCTATGGATGCCTTTCTGTCTCTCTTTCTTTTGATGCCTTCTGTTTTCTCTCCGTCCAATGCTCTTCTATGCTCCTCTCTCTTAATGCCCTTCTGTAGTCTCCTCCTCCTGGATGCCTTTTGTGTCTCTCCTCTTCTGGATGCCCTTCTGTCCTCACCTCTCTCTGGATGCCCTCTGTACTCTCGACGCTCTGGATGTCCTTCTGTCCTCTCCTCTCTATGGATTTTTCTGTCCTCTCATATCTCTGGTTGCCCTTCTGTTCGCTTTTCTCTCTAGATTATCTTCTGTCTTCATCTCTCTGGATGCCCTTCTGTCTCTCCTCTTGCTGGATGCTTTTCTATTCTTCCTCTCTTTGGATTCTCTTATGTTGTCTCCTCTCTCTTCAATGCTCTTCTGTTCTTCCCAATCTGTGGATGCCCTTCTGACCGCTCCTCTTCCTACATAGCCTTTCTGTCCTTCCTCTCTCTGGATGTCCTTATGTTTCTCTTCTCTCTGGATGCCCTGCAGTTCTCTACTGTCTCCGGATTCCCTTCCGTCCTATCCTCTCCCGTATGCCTTCTGTCTTCTCCTCCCTCTGAATGACCTTCTGTTGTCTCCTCTCTCCTGGAGCCCTTCGGTTCTCTCCTCTAACCGGATGCCCATCTGTCTCTCATCTCGGGATGCCCTTCTTTTTTCCACCTATCTGGATGCCCTAATGTTTCTTGCTCCCTCTATATGCCATTCTGTTCTTTCCTTTCTCTGAAGCCCTTTTGTTTCTCTCCTTTCTGGATGCCCCTCTGTCTTGTTGGGCTCTTTGGACGACTGTCTAGTTCTCTCCTCCTGGAACCACCTTTTGTCTTCTCATCTCTTCGGATTGCCCTTCGTTTCCCTCTCTCTGGCTGCCCTTCTGATCTCTCACCACCGGACGCTCTTCTGTCCCAGTCTCTCTCGGGATGCCCTTCTGTCTTCTCCTTTATTGGTTGCCTTTTGTTTTCACTATCTATGGATTGCCCATCTGTCTGTCTCTCTCTACATGCATTTCTGCCCTCTCAACCTTCTGGATGCCCCTTCTGTCTTCTCATCTTCTCTGGAGCCTTATGTTCCTCTTCTCTTTTAGATTGCCCTTCTGTTCCTCTTCCTCTCCGGATGCCCTTCTGTCTTTTGTCACTCTGGATGACATTCTTTTGTTCCTCTTTCTTGCTACCTCTGTTCTCCTCTTTCGGATGCCCCTTCTGTTTTCTCCCCTCTCGGCATACCCTTCTGTTCTTCCTCTCTATGAAGGTCCTTCTGTCAACTCCTCTCTTTGGATGCCCTTTCTGTCTTCTCATCTCTCTGAATGACCTTCAGTTCTCCAGGTTCCATCCGCTGGAAATCCAGGCTTGCAATTACTGCTGTATCGGTCCAACTTCTCATTCCAATTTCCTTTAAATAAGCAGAAAGATTTATGGCTTAAAGAAATGTATCATTCAAAATCTCAGGGTGAAATAATGGATGTGGGGTCTCTGAGACACAGCTCATTGAACCACATCCGCGAGCGTTTCAAAAAGGGCGTGGAGCCAAATTACTCTTATGATGACCAACACATCCACTTTCTGTGGGAGGGTCAAAGCCTCAGAGGATTTTTCTGAAATTTGATTAACAACAGTAGCTGCTGTAACTTGATAACCATGTCGAGTCAGCTGTCACAGATGCACTTGTAGGGATGGTAATAGCAGCGATAAGGGCTGCCAGTTATATCAAAATATCCTTCTTGTCAGGATAAAATCAAGGTCTCAGACGTGTGAATGGGGGATAGGGAAATCAGATGGTAAACTGGCTATTAGGGCTGCTTATAGAAAGCAGACAGCACTGGAATATAAGCGAGTGTACATTGGTACAAGTGTAGCAGCCGCAATGCCTTTTAGAAGGCAAGGGCATAGGTTTTGAGAAGCAGATAGGTGACCTCTAAATTCACTGTATATTTCACTAGGAACCGATTCAGGAGAGTCCAAATGGGAGTGAGAGAGTCTGCAGATGAATCTGGATGTCCTTCTGTGCTCTCCTCTCTCGGATGCCCGTAAATCTTCTCCTCTCTAGGATGCCGTTAATGTCCTTTCTCTCATGGATTCCATTCTGTTCTTTTCCTCTCTAGGGATGTCTTCGTTCTCTCCTCTCTCTGATGCCTTTAGCTTCCCTCCCCTTTCCTGGATGCCCTTCTCTTCTCTCCTCACTTCCCCGGATGCCTTTCGTCTTCTCCTCTCTTCTGGATGCACTTCTGTCCTCGCCTCTCTATGGATGCTCTTCAGTCTTCTCCTCTAGTTGGATGGCCTTTGTTCTCTCCTCCTCTCGGGATTCCTTCCCTCTTTTCTTTCTGGATGCCCTTCTGTCTTCTCCCAACCTTCTGGATGCACCTTCGCTCTATTTCTCTTTGCATGGCGCTTCTGTTCTCTCCTCTCTCTGGATGCCCTACATGTCTTCTCCTATCTCAGGATGCCCTTCTGCTTTATCCTCTCTCTGATGCCCTTCTGTTCTCTCTCTTTCTGCATCCCTTCTGTCTTCTCCTCTCTCTTGATGCTCGTATGTTCTCTCACTCTCCGCTGGATGCCTTCTGTTCTCTCCTATCTCGGGATTCTTTCTGTCCTTCCTCTCTATGGAACCCGTCTGTCTTCTCCTCTCTCTGGATGCCCTTTTTTCTCTCCTCTATCAGTATGCCCTTCTTCCCTCTCTCTTCTCTGGTATGCCTTTATGTCTTCTCCTCCAGCTGGATTGCCATTCTGTCCTCTCATCTATCTGGATGCCCTTCTTTCTTCTTCTATCACCAATCCTTCTCTCTTTCCTCTTTCTGGGATCGAAATTCTGTTCTCTGCTCTCTCTAGAGCCTTTTGTTCTCTCCCCTTATTGGATGCCCCTTCTGTTCTCATCTCTCCTGGGATGCTTTTCTGTCCTCGCCTTTCTCAGGAGCCCGTCTCGCCTTTCTTCCTCTAGATGCCTTCTCTTTCTCCTTTTTCGGATGCCCTTCGGTTCTCTCCTCGCTCTGGAAGCCCTTCTGTTCTTCTCCCATCTCTGATGCCTTTCTGTCTCTCCTCTATCTAGATGCCCTTCTGTCTTCTCCTCTTTCTGTATGGCCTTCTGTACTCTTTTTTTATGGATGCTTATGTTCTCTCTACTCTCTGAATGCCCTTCTGCCCCTCTTCTCTCTGTAGGCCATCTGTACTACTCCTCTCTCTGTTGTCCATCTGTCTT